>NC_059166.1:55970424-56270424 GCF_019923935.1 Bubalus bubalis | reverse complement strand
TACGTTTTTCCCATAAACTTACACAATGCTGCATGTTGATTACATAAAAATTAAAAATAAATAAAATAAATTCAAAACTAATGTTAAATACCTTTGCCATGTCCAAAAACTATTCTAGGTCAATTTCCTGAATATGCAAAATGGAAATTCCCAAGTATTTTACCATCAACTTACGGGGAAAATAAACATTTATTTCAGAGAACACTTTTTGATCTGAAAAATAACTATAGATGCCATGTTAAGAATTTACTTTTCTAATGTTTAAATCTCTTTATAGTAAATATATTATAATTCCATTAGCACCACTATTCTCAATAAAAATAACAGAATTTATGTTCTGCAGAAATTAAGATCTATGAATAGTATGCTTCTAAATCCATTTATTAAGTGCATGCAGTAAACTGTCAAGTTTTTACATTCTATCCCTTGACTCAGAAACTACTTATGTTCTTCTGGCATTTAAGAAGCAAAAATCAGTCAAGCTTTCAGAAAATCATTACAGGCATGCCACACAAGCAATTCAGCCTTAAAAACCTATACTGTCACCCCAGCATAATTTAATTTTAGAAGACCATTGAACTGATAAGCTGAGAACAAGTAGCAGACTATACAGAACATGCTATAGTTGTATCTGCCCCAATGGTTTAATGCAAATGTTTTAGAAACTTAATATGATCAAACAGTTGAGGTCATGTGGGTAAGCCCAAATGACTAATGTATTTAGCTCTTTTGAGTAATGATGGTTATGCCATGATGTCTTTGGCTATTACTTTTATTGTCGATATTATGAGTTCCTTGGTTATTGGTTTCATAATTAATAAGTCACTTAACCTCTCCATGGCCCAGTTTCCTCATCTGTTAAATGAGCATAATGATAATTGCTTCCTACCTTGATAGGGGTTGCTGGCAAGATTAATGAGTTGGCATTTAGAATGTACTTTGAATTCTTCTAAAGAGGGAAACTATGCATAAAAAAAATGAAACTAAATAATACCTTCTTTTTTACTAAGTAACAAAAGATAAAACTACCCTCCCCAGATGGATTAATCCATTTGCTTGCATTCCTAACTCTGTAACCTTCATACACTCTTGAATAAATTGATTTTTTAACTCAAGGTTAAAATGAAAATACTATGGAGGGCTACATATTTTGAAGAAACCTTTCCAATTCTCTACAGAATAGAAAATTTTTCAAAGTAAACGCATATTCTAAACATAGCTAAAATCCTTCATCACAGGTGTTGCATCAATGAATGCAATATTCATTGTTCCAAAAGATAACTGTACAGAATTTGGTTAAAAAAAGTGAGTTGCTGCTGTAAAGGAAACCTAACTATGTAACACTGATAGTAGGTGGTAGAGTTAGGAATTAAGCTCAGGTTTCTTTGATTCCAGTTTCCTTCCCTCTTAACTATTCTAAATTGTAGAATATAGGTTCAGAAGTATTAAGTGATTTACATTAGATATTTGATACTACTTAAATGTCCTTTCAACATATGGCAGAATTTATTAAATAACTATAAAAGAGGACATGTATTTCCTGTGATATCTTTAGGAAAGACAGACTATATTAGTGTATGTAACAAAACCAGAGATTTCAGGGAGACCAAACCCAGAGAGAAAATTTCAGAAATTGAAAAACCTGAGTCATGAGTTGCACAGAAATAAGGTGATTTCAGCATCATTTGTGAAACACATGATTCACTTTAAAAATCTAGGGATTCTCAAAAGAGACTATAATACCTATAGGCTATAGCCGAGTTATTTTTGAGCTGATCTACATGTATTCATTCTCCTAATCTTTATACTTCAAGGAGAAAAGTATTTGCTAGTTGCTTGGTAACATTCTGTATTGTGTTGGGGTGAGGTTTCAGTTTGGCTGCACCACGTTCCTAGATTCTGAGAAGAATGGTTTGACTCCTACTTTATTGTTTTTCAATAAGATCCCTGGGCCCTCAGCTATTTTATTATCTAAATATGACTGTGAACATATTGGTGATGTCATATAGCTTTCTATTGTTTTACATGAGATTACAATGAAGAACCACCGTCTGCTCAGTTTTGAGTTATTTTCCCAGTCATCGCTTTACATTTATCCCTGGAGAGAATATGTGTGGCGTGTAATGGATATAGGGGAAATGAATGAAATCTTGACAACAGTATACATGTAAGGTCAATGAACAAAGTCAGGCATGTTCTTTGGAAGAAGAATTATTCAGTGCTGTAGAATGACTGTGTAACTCTGTTTCTGCAATACTGAACACTCACCCCTCCTTTAAGCCCGAATATCTTGAGCCAGCTCTTGCTTGTAGTAATACACTTATACCATTCTTTAAATTAATTTTTGGAACTGAGCTGTTCCAGAACAATTAGCTAACAGCAGGGTCTTATTCAATTAGTAAAAACAGGATGGAAATTCCTTTAGAAAGTCAATGCCTTAAGGGTGCTTCCTAGAGTGTTTGTATGCATTGCTGTTAATTAAGAAATAAAATAATGGTATCAGATGTAAATTGACTATACACAATAGTCTCTGATTCATTGTAGAATTTCAAAATGAGTGTGCAATTGCTTAAATTCCAGATTGGTAGGGATTTTTTTTTTTTTTAATTCATACTAATAGCTGGTATAGAAAGTGAAAGTGTTCATCTCTCAGTCATGTCCAACTCTTTGGGACATTCTGGACTGTATCCCGCCAGGTTCTTCTGTCCATGGAGTTTTCCTGGCAAGAATATTGAGTGGGTTGCCATTCCCTTTTCCAGGGGATCTTTCCAACCCAGGGATCGAACCTGGGTCTCTGGCATTGCAGACATCAGGAAAGGAGCTTTCATATGAAAAAAAATTCATACCAATAGCTAATATAAGCATATAGTTTAACAAGCCAAAATATGTAGCTGAAATTAGTATCATTTAGGGATACACTAAAATAACTAAAGAAAAATCAACATTTACTGAATACTGTATCCTTTTAAATTTTAATGCCTTTTCAAGTTTCAACAGTAAGATGTCAGCATGTGATAAAACTATCAACATAATTGTCACCTTAGTGATTATCACTGTGTGGTTTTTATTGTGACTACTGCACATTCCCAAAGGCTTCAATTTTACAGAAAGAAAGTCTGTGCTGCTAGAAACAGAAAGTTGTTTCACATCAATTTTCTCTGGGTGCTAGAGGCACTCCCATGAATGAGAAAGGAAAACTAGAGATGAAAGACTAAGAAGAAAACTGAAAAGTAAAGAAAAGTGAAGTTAGGTAAAATGATACTGCAAGAGAGCAACTGAACTAAAACAACAACAGCAGCAACAAAAAGCATAGCAGAAGACTAGAAAGATTGTAAAGAAAAGAAATGGAGAAATAAGCTCAAAGAAGGGGAAAAGGTGAAAATTTTCAGTGATTTTTCCAGAGGTGTATCTTGCTATAATACACAAGAGCTTTGAAACATGATATGTGAGCAATCTAGAAAATAAAAACAAATTTAAAGTATTTGTGAGGCTAAAACAATTACTTCTGGTATCAGACCACTTGCATTAGTATTTATATGCATTATTGTACAAACTCAACTTCAAAAGTCCCTCGAATACTGTGATAATTTAAATGCACCACATATTCACTCTCTACAGAGTTACTAACAATGATGATATACATTTATAATTTTAAACAGCTAGTCTCTTTTTTTATTAAAAAAGGTTTTTTAATAAGAAAAACAATATTAATATGTAATACTCAATTGGGAAAAATGATCAATTGCAATTAATATAATCAAATAGCACCATATTGATCTCAATGACTTGCTCATACTTGATTACTCAATAAATTTAATTAAATGATAATAATTTTCCAATTAAATGTAAAATATGCATCCGATCTTTAAGCTAGCCATTAAAAATATTCTCTTTGAAAGCAATTTAATTTTAAGAATTATGTGTATTTGACTAAAACATTCAATCAATCTCATTCTTTAGGCATTTGGTGATCTCCAGAACCCCCTAAAAGCTGGTTTAATTTGGTAAGAATTTTTACAAAGAAAATTATATAATTATTTGTCAAGTTAACTCCTATTAAATCCTGTTATATGATCACTGATCCCATCTCCAACAAACTTTAAGTTTCTTAAAAGTGAGAATTAGATATCATTTGCTCTAGAATACCCAATGTGTAGCACAGTTTCTGGTACTTGGTAGGTGCTTCCTGGAGGTTTGTTGAAATAATTTATTTTATAGCTTGAGTCAATTATTTTTTAAAGAGAAAAACAATCTACCACTTCTGCACACTTGAACTGCCAATTGCATTTGTGTGAACAATGATGGAAACTACCAAGGCTTAAAAATTTGCTAAATTACAAACAATATAAAAATACTCAGTAAAATAGAAAATAAATTATGACATGATACTGATTCCCTAAAGTGGAATCTCCTCATTGGCTCTACTCTGACCCAATGAGATCAGTGGAAGTAAGGAGACAATCTGAATATTAAAGAGGAGGACAAGATGCTATGGGCCTGGAATTTAGTGCCACCATAATTTCCATTAAATGTTTAACAGACTTCCCCACTGGAAACCACTGCATGCCAATGGGGTAGCCCATTTTGAGATTCTTCGCCTTCCAGAATATTAGATGGATGATTGTCCAGCAAATAGGAACTGTTTGTGCTTATTTTCCTTGTTTTTCTGTAGGCTCTCAACAAGTAAAACCTGTTTCATCTTAACAGAAAGAAATGCCTATATGGAAAACATTCTTACATATAATCATTTTATTCTTCTGGAATATCCACACCTTGTAGAGTCTGAATCTCCCACTATTCAATTTTCATTAGATATAGTACTTTGTCTAGTTACATTCAATGACAAAACCTTGGTGGGGAAAATAATGTTACTTCTGAACAGATTTTCCTCCAAACAAAGATGAAATACTTATAAAGCAACAACTCCTTGCCATTTGCAAGTATTAAAAGTATTTGCCTTGATGACCATATATTTAGTTGAATATGTCTCCAACCCATGAGAAATATGCTATTGATTATTCTCTACAAATAACAACGTTCCTATGCTCTTACATTCATTAACAAGAAAAGGTTTGTTTGTATTCTATCATTTTAATACATAAATTTTAGATAACCAGTAGGACTTACCTTGAAAAAAGTCATGGTTGCACCGTCCTCTACTGCTCCATACTCTATCTTGGTTTGTTTAGCTAAATCATCAGCAGAGTCAATAGGGGATTCCATGCGCTCCACTGTCAGAAAGGCGGCTAAGTTAGCAGTATACGAAGAAATGATGATAAGTGTGAAAAACCACCAAATGCCTCCCACTATCCTGGTGGAGAGCGCTTTGGGCATGAGCTCAGAACCTAACAAAGATTGGGGGGAAAAGGTAAGACGAATACAGAGAATTTGATCAGCAGTCAGGTACTTTTGGTCACAGTGGAAGAACGGAATCACTGTGTAATAAAAGCTTAAATCATAGATTTACATATCACTTTAGTAAGCAAGGAACAACCCCGTGGAAGAGCAGAGGCTAATTTGAGATAGCATGTCTCTTAGGACAGCTGTGTTTACATATAGTGACAGGAGACTGGAGCTCTACCTGAGACAGTACAAAATAAGAATCACATATTAATGACTGGATAGCCTTTATAAAAACAGCCTTAGAATGGAGAATATCTCTCCTGTTTATAAGCTACTTTAATAGATTTTCATATTCTTGTAGTTAAGTAGGTTTTAGAAGAAATGATTTAATGTACATTTTGATCCATTTCTTAACAAGCTTTATTTATGAGAAGTTTCATTATTCATGTGTATGAAGCTCAAAAATCTTGTCTATACTGCCATTTTAAAAAGTAATGTATGAAAACAATTTCAATTATCCACATTTTTTGAGCCAGGGGGCTTCAGTCCAGTTTTTATTTTAAAATAGGTAGTAAACTATTTTTTTATGCATAAACAAATGTCTCCTGTCACTATAGTTAGCTTCAGTGAGGGAAATC
The DNA here is from genome assembly GCF_019923935.1 of Bubalus bubalis. Taxonomy (NCBI): domain Eukaryota; kingdom Metazoa; phylum Chordata; class Mammalia; order Artiodactyla; family Bovidae; genus Bubalus; species Bubalus bubalis. The sequence continues at coordinate 56,264,443 of NC_059166.1, read as the reverse complement.
AGAATAAGAATAAATAGTTAAATTGGCATAAATTTATTTTTACACACATACAAATTTCATAGTTATACTACAATATGTGGCTGGAGTTGCCTGCTCATGGTATTAATAAGAGAATGAGATCTGATCATTACATATTGCTTTTGATTATTATTAATTTTAATTAATTTAGATTATACATTAAAATTCTAACACTTTTTAAGTTGAGTCTATTAGTTTTACCATGTTATTTATAGCCTTAATATGTAAATGTATAAATATCAGCATGTATAACTTTTTTAATAAGAAAAGTATACAAAATTTATGTATATATATTACTATTTACCCTTCATCATTTTGAACCTATAATCAAGAAAGCACTATCTACAAATAAATTAATTTTAATAAGGTTTGAGTAAAATGGAATGAAGCAAAGATGGACTCCATGTTTTATATATTTTTAAATATAATAATGAATCCAGTAAGATAACATATCTCTATATGCATTAAACATACAACAAATTATTCATGCTAACATTGAAAAGAAGTGGTATCATGACTTGGTTCTAGCAAAACAGCCCATCTTATACTGCAGTTCATCTTACCCTTCCAATTTCAAACAAACAAACAACATTTTAGAAAGCAGACAGACTTGGACATGACAGCCAACTCCAGCTCCAGACTCTTGCCTACCACTCTGTAAGAAAAACAAAACAAAATAAAACAGAAAAGTACCTTTCTGATGTAGTTGCTCCTAGGCCCTGTCAGACACACACTTGGACACTGAAACACTAAAATATTCCCACCATGATCAGCAGCTTTGGCTGCCCAGTCTACCATTTCTTTTCTTTTTTTTTTGAACACCACCACCAATAAAGTCAAACAAGACTGGGAAAGAAAAGAACAGTGGAGACATTCGACAAAAATGGCCCAATTACCACAAGTTCATATCTTACCCAAGGACTTAAAGTGAATACCTCTTAGGCTAGTGAATCAGAGCCTGGTTAGGGGCTGACTGTCATGTACTCAAGGTAACGTCATGTCCAGCACTATATCCCACTAATTCCTGGGGAGCTGGGCATCAGCCAGAATAGTATGGGTTCCTCTTTCATGTATCCACCAGCAGTGAAGTAGTTATGTGGCAAAGCAAATGTACATTTGAATTTTTCATTGCTTGGATTGCTTGTCATCATTTTTAGAGATATTAGATATAATTTTATTTCTTATTGCTAGATTTTATAAATATCAAGTTATCTCACCAATATTCAAATTCAAAAATAACCAAATATTTTATAAATTATACATAAAAATAATATCCTATTTTTCAAAGTGGTAGGAAAAATAATTTTAAAAACTTCATTATGGTTAGATCTTTACTATGAGAACAATTCGTTCCAGGCTATCAAAGTTAGTTATTAGCAGGTTACTAGCAATGTGCCTGGGTAAATCACATAATCCAGTGCTACTTGGAAGAGATTCCTGTCTCGTGATTTATTTTTATTCACTTTTATATTTTTTAAAATAACTCCAATATTATCTTCCCACTGTAAATAAATCTAAGGGGGAAAAAAAAGCCACTGGACCCAAAATGTAGGAAAGGGCAAATACAGTTATTGATTATTCATTTTATTTAGAAAGAGATGCCACATGCTTAATTAGTTTATGTAAGAGTTCTCTGAACTTTCAAGTTTCAGATTTAAATATGTATATATCTGGATGTTCTTATTTTTAAAAGCAAAAATTATCTAATTAGTAGGATTGCTTGCAACATGAATTTAAGTTAATTTTTTCCTTTTAATATGCAATATTTACTTTTAGTTTAGGAAGGAGTTTATAAATGAAACAGTCAGAAATAATGGATTTATGCATAATATTAAACATGCAAAAGCAAAGTACCTATTTTATTAACAACAATTTATAATTTAACAATAAATTTTCTCTTCTTCAGTGCTGTAATGCAATTGCCAAATGAATTTCTTCAATGTGGATCATAAATACACCAGTAAAATTTAAGGTAAACCCTTATATGGGTGTAGTAACCCTTATAAATAGTATGTTTTCTTTCTTTAATCCAGTCACTGTCAGTTGTTAAAGGGCATTTTGATTTATTTACAAAATTTAAAAACTTAAAAATATTACATTTTAAATGCATAAAATCATCTGGTTTTGAAATCTTTTATATTGACTAGTAGATCTGACATATTAATTTACTGAACTTTATATAAATATTAAAAGATTAATAAAAGAAATCACAGCAGCAAAAATAAAAAAATCAGCTTGGGAGCACTGAGACTAAAATAATAAATTCATAGTTATAAATATACCATTAAAACATATTGCATGTATTATGTCATTTTCTAAGAAATGTAGCCTTTACTTTTAACATTAATATTATAATTTTTAAATAATTATGAAAGAGTATTTTTGCATGCACGTCTGAGCATGCAATACTTTATATTCTTATATACTATCAGATGCAGCTAATATTTTACTTGTAAAGGTAACTCTAAATGGTTAAATATTTTATTTTTACAAATTTATATGCAGTAGATTTACTAATCATGCAATACAAAGGCATCTAATCATCGAGAATTGATAGGAAAGGGAATTTTTTACATCAAATGAAACAGGAAACAGGAGCAATACACTGTATTCTTGTCTCAAGAAGATGCAGTCTTAGTGGTGCTTTAAACGCAGCTTCTAGCTAATGGATCAGGTTAGCTTGGTTATCTATGAGATAATGTATCTACTATAGGTTAAGAAAGTTAGATGATATACTTTATGTGCAATTGCAAAAGCTAATTATTTTCTCAGAATCTCCCTTGGATGGGATTTGAGAATGCCTAAATGCATCAGATAGATGGAGAAGCTGGATTATGGTTACATGCAGAGAGGCACCCATGCAAGCGACTTGTGCCAGCGAGAGCTGTCACCCCCAGCAAAGAGTGGGACATGGTGCCCAAGGGAAATAGCAGGCTGAATCGTATACCTTGCTGCATGAGAGCTCCAACTCCAAACCAGAAACTATTTAGCAAGGTGAAATTGTTTTCCACCACGTCTGAGTCAGGGTTGCAAGGGTGTGGGTTATACCACTCATAGGGACTAAACCTGTGGTAATTGACAGAAGAAAAGAATATATTTAAATGGCAGTAAGAAGACATTCTATCCAGCATTTTTGCTGCAAAAGAAACAGAAAGACAGGTAAGATTAAGCAGAAACCAGAAATCAGCATTTTTATAGTACAATTTCATATTTATGACAGCAAATTCTAGTTTTTAAAGATACCTATCCTTATCAGCTGATTACATACTAAGATAATTAGTAGCATTTCTTTACCATATATGACATAAGAGAAAAATCTGTGTATCAGTAAACAAAGATTTTTAAGATGTAGGCTTTTCAAGAGAAGGATTAACAAAATTTTTTTAAAGACTAGAAATTCATTAAAGAAGAAAAACAGGTATGAAATAAACATTTTTAAAACTGTGGGAAAATTGTTAAAGACAGGAGAAATGATACAAAATCACTTCGAGAATTTTTTATGTTATAATAGAAACTACCAAAGTGAAAGAGATTAGGTAATCAGTGAATAATTATTTTTCATCTAAGAATACAGTACCATGTATTTATATCTTTATGTGTGACAAACTCAAATCCAAACAGAAAACCAAATCAGAATGAACTACACTCTTATATATGCTTCTGACTTCATTATGTGTTTTAGAGAGGCTGGCTATATGCAAGATATCAAAGCAGTGTGAGAAGCAGGAATGCTCACAGAGACTGGGTATCCACATATTATTTGTTTTCAAATCTACAATTAGTTTGAATCACTGCTTTAAGACAAAGAAAATTAATCTAATTTTTGAGGCCAATTATAGATGGTTTTAGAAATATAAACAAAATTTCTTAAAAAATTTAAACCAAGAACTTTATAAATTGTCATGTGTACACATAATTTATCCTACTTATAATCCATTATATTTTTCAATTAATGGTACTATCAAAAAATAAACTAACAAAATATTTTCCCTAATATCTCATATTTTAAAGCCACTCTTTTACAAATCAAAATTAGTGTGCGTGCCCTTTATGAAAGCATTAAAAAATCTTGCATTCAATCAAAGTTACTTGAATAATGTATCTGTCACTTCAGAAAGCCCAATTTTCTTCACAATAATTTTCTGACATATTAAAATTCAGAAGATCAAACAAACCATTTACATCCTCCTAATGCAATTTTTAGAACACCCTTGTTTTAATAGCCTATCCTTGACAAACGAAGGAATGTTTTGTTTGGTTCTCTAAGTTAAACTGACACACTGAACAGAAAGGTTGATTGGATAGTAATTAAACATTCTGATCTGATTTGTTATGTCTGACTGAAGTAGAACTAGCTTTGGTCGTAAACATTTTATTTTTATTTAAATGCCTTTATTACTTTTACCCTAGTAAAAATAGTTATATACATTTTTAAAAGTACTTCAAAGTATTAGAATGTTGGTCATCAAACTTTATCCAAGACTGTCTTTTTAAAAAAAGAAAAATATTATTAATTTTCAATTAACTATCCATAAAAAATTCACTGTTCATCAGAAGAAATGTGATCTAGTAATCAGATCACAGGCTCTGCAGCTGGACCATGCATCTCCATGGCCTTGGACAAGTTATATAAAGTCTATTTTTAAACAATAAATATTTTAAAATGTGACTTTGCCCATAGATACCTATTCTGACTCCTATTCTGATTCCTGGATAATTAAACTTTTCTTTTCCTACTGTTGACAGTATATCAGCTATAAACATAAAGCTGGTCTGTAAAAGCTGAATTTAGTTTTTGTACATAACAAATCCTAAAAACATAACCACAGAGAGTGAGCATGTAAAACCTGGCTAATCAAGATCTCTGATTTTCACACAGAATCCCATGAGCCCTTGAATTTTATAAGTGCTTCAAGGGATTCCATTCAATGGGGAGAGGGAGATGTAGTTTTGGGGGTTGCAGAAATGGAAGTATAAATATGGAGGGTTCTGCCCTTCCTTTCCATATGTGTATGTATTTATACATGTACATATAAAAATATACATATATTTTTCATTCTGAGAAGGTAGGAAAGGAAGGAAGAAAGACAGGGGAAGAGAAATGAGGGAGGAAAGTGGAAAGAGAAATGGAAAAAGCAGGGAGGAAAAATCTGGAAATACACTGGTTTCAAGAGACTAATAAGTACCACAGTGAGTGATTCTTATATAATTTAATTGAAAGAAAGGAAAAAATGTATATGACAAACTAATACTTAAATTCAAATTATGTACACCTTTCACCTTCTCCACTCTGTCTGCTTTTTACTTTAGCATGAAGACCTCCAGTGGCCCCAAATGAGGTAGAATTAGCTTAACAAAAATGCTATCTAACTTGAATTTGCAATTTGTTCTTCATGGTGACACTCAGAAAGCTTTTCTTCTGTCTCCATTTGATGCAGTAACATTCTTCTAATGGTGTGATGCAAGTTATCCTTCAACACACACACACACTTCACTGGCCTTGCACTGGCCTTTATCTGCTTATCTCCCTCACACTGAAGTCAACACAGCTCTGATTCTAGTTCCAGTCTGTTTTGTTTTGTTTTTTCCCTAAACTGAATTACCTCTCCCATCTAAGATTAACTGCTAGCTTAACTCTTTCCTTTGTATTTCCAACAGATCTTGAGTCAATATGGATTAATATTTCTTCCTTCTAATTCTTCTGACTCACCATTTTTTAAAATTCTATTGACTTCCACACTTTTTTCTGCCCATCAGAAAAATTTCAATCACCTCAAATCTATATTTAACCCTAATCACTTCCTAGATCTAAAGTGAATTTCCAGTGGCCAGATAATTGACCTTTCAATGCTAATATGTTCAATACAAACCCACAATCTTTCTCCCTAATCCTTCCCTTTTATTGTCTTCTCCATCTCTGTCAATAGCATCACCTGCTGGCATTCCCAAATCAAGTTACAAAGGTCCTGCTCTTAGTCCTTAGTTCACTTATCCTGAACACTTTAGAGTAAACTTCAGTTCTTTACATTCCTTTTCTCCTAACACTGACCTCCAGACAGTTGTCAATTTAAATCAGTCTACCTACAGAAAGACTTCATTTCCTCCTCTCCTCCTTCCCTGTTTATTTCCATTGGCATTAATGCCAGTTCAGGTTGTCAGATTCTGTAGCTATAGTCTCCGAGATGGTCTTTCCACCTTGCATTCCAAATTTAAAAGCTCTAAATATTGCTTCCCAGTTTATTGTCATGTAGAATAATTTTTTAAATGATACAACCCTATTAAAAACAAAACTTCAATCATGTCTACAGCCTACATACAAAATACCCAGACATTTAAGCATGGAATTAAGATCCTCTGCATTGTGCTCCATAATACCATTCCAAGATTGTGTTCTACGGCTTTTTTTTCCTACTCACCAGACTCTGGCCACTTTCCCCCCAAATCCTATATTGATTCTTACCCATTTCTTTGATAATCTTGTCCTTCAGCCTGTAATACTCTCTCTACTCCCTCCACTATTCAAACCCTATTCCCACCCTTCAATTCCAACTCACTGCCATCATTAAGTTTGACCTTCCCTGATCTTTTCTTGGAGTAAGTATCTAAGGTAGACACTGGTAACTACCCCTAAGTATTCACTGTCCTGCCTGAGTTTTACTAGGGACATTGATGCCCTCCTAATAAAACTATACTTTCTTCCCTTGAAAGTAATTAAACACAAGGCTTTGCAATATGAACAGACGTGATGTATATAACTTCTGAGAATTCCTTTTAAGGATATTTGCCTTGGACTTTCTTTGCCTTCTTCCTCTTTTAGGAAATGGTGATGACTACAGATTATTAGTAGCCCTGGCTTGAGGAAGACACAGATGCCCCATGACCCTTATACTACACTACTCTAGGCTGCACAGTAGGAGAAATAAATGCTTTCTGAATCAAGGCACTATATTTTTGGCTATCTTTGTTAAAGAAAGTTCACCACTACTTGAATGACCCAAGTACTCTGCTCATTTTTACATATCTATAGTTCTAAAAGCTTCAAGTTACATTTATGATAGCCTGGTTTCTTCATTATAATTTAATACACATATCTCCCCTCTTTTATTAATTGTGAATGAGTACATGCAAATGCAGTGTCTGATTAATCTTGTGTCTCCTACAATTTCTAGCACAAGGTGTTAAACCTAGTGGTCATCTAAAGCATATTTGAATTATTCTGAAGCTCTTTTTACCTCTCTTTCCTTTTCAATCTCAGGCTATACATCTAAAATTATAATCCTCCTATTTCTCTATACCTAATATCTCCTTCACCCTATGCTTCCATCTCTGTAAAAGTCTTTTTGAATGCATCATCTTTTTCCTTAAGACTATCACTTAATCATTTTGCAGCTTCTAATGAAATTCTCACTGAATGCCAGCCCTTTGATATCCTCTCTTTTAACTCTGTGATGTGTTCTTCTGATTATTTGCTCTCTGCTCCACTAACAGGAGATCCCTTTTGGCTAAATCATGGCTCTCAGATCTTTCCTCCCTCTTTAATGACTTAACACTCTCACTGCTTGAACTCCTGTGCTGATAATTACAAAATCTTCTTAATTTATAGCCATAAATTTTCTCTCAAAGCATTTCCATCCATTTTTGTATATTCCAACTTGGGCAGCTCACCATTACCTTACACTTAAAATGCCTAAAACAAAAACCAAAAAATTCAACCATACTTTCCTTCACATTTTTGTTTTTAGCTCTATAATGATGCAGCACTTCTCTGAGTTGAGATTAAAAGCTTATTTCCATTTTATTTTAATCTATCTCCTTTCTTAAATACAAACAAATGTGATACACTTAAGCCGTATCAACTTTTGTTTTATAATGCCTCTTTGTTTTATTCCATCCATGCACTTTCATCTCAGTTCTGAGTAGATGGTTTTAGGACTCAGTTCCTACGTGTTTTCTATTTTCTCTATTTTGTTTTGCAAACTGTCTTCACGTTAAGTTTTGTACCATGCAACTCCAGTTGTCTAGAACAAATCAATTCTATTAAATACTCAATCAGGTTTAACCTTCTATGCCTCTGAATTCCAATGTTCTATATAATATCACTCAATGTGTTTAACCTTATTCAAACTATTATGTAGACTGGCCAATTGTCTCACTGTCTTTGTATATGCTGTTCTTGTTAATAGAAAAATCCTCTTCCCTTCAGTCGATTCACTCAGCCCTGTGTCTGTGCTACTCCTTTCTGAAATTCCATAGAGCTTACTTTTCTCCCAAAGCCTAGTTATTTCAAATCTCTATATATTACATATTGCCTTGTGCTCTACTATTGGCATTTTGTATACTAATTTTGTATCAAAACTTTATGAGGCCTTTTAGATAGGCTGTTTATCAATATAACTATCATTATTAATATTTTATTTATTTTAAAATAAATTATTTTAAAATAAACATAATATTTTTAGTGCCTAAAAATTGCCTAACAGAATGCCTACAGGATTGGTGACTATAAAACTTTAGTTTCAGCCACATGTATATTTTGTACTTGATGACATATTGCTAAATCTCTCTAAGCTGAAGATTTATTTCTAAAGAAGAGCAAAAAAAAGTAAACTAAGTATGAGAGATAATATATGCAAAGCACTTTGCAGACTATACAGTGCTACAAAGTGTTAACTAAAAGTGTATAATCTTTTAATGATTTCTTACTCTAGAGTCTTATATCAAAAATAATTTAGATTATATATGAAATAATCTGCTCATTGAGGAAATACTTTTACCATATTATGCAAAATGCTAATTTAACATTTATTTGAACATCTTTTTATAGCAGAGGCAAATTTTACCACAACCAATATGGAGAACACAAATAATTTTTATATTACATATTATTTTGAACCAATGAGCTATATACTTTCACATATATGAATACTATTTTTTGTGCTGCTTCTTTAAGCTGCAGTGACCTTTCTGCAAAGTGTCTCATTTATAGTTCAGGATTTAAATTCAACTAAAGTTCATCATCATTGTTATAATAATCCTCAGCTTTCATCTGCATCATAAATTCAAAACAAATCTTTTTTGAAAATTAACCAGAAGTAACTGTGATATTATGAATTTTTTGCTCTTCTTTACTTGGCTTAATTATTTACTGAGACAGCAATTCTTCACCTCATTTTAAACTTGGGGTTAAACTGGTTGTAATAGGGGAATTAAACAATGTTCTAACTGAAATTTGTTTTAATAAAATAGACATAACCATTTCCAAAATCAAGTATAAATAAACATTCTAGCATGAAAATACAATGTTTTAGCACTATATACTATTTACATATTGACTATGCTTTTTTTTTTTTCAGGAGCATATAATTAAACTGAGGATGTAATAACAAATGATCTTTTGATACTTTTCAGTTTAACACCCAAATAATTTGAAAATCTAAAATTTGGTATTCAAATCTTCAATATTACTTCTTTGATTAGTGGGGGAAATAGACTATTTTAAATGATGGTACAAGGATTGATACATTTTACTGAATAAAATGTAGAATTCTCAAGAGAACATAAAATTATCCTTTTGAATAAGAAAGGTTACAGAATCCAAATTTGTTCTCCTTTTTTTTTTTTTAAATAATCAAATGACAGGTGATGCTGGATTGTTTAGAGAAGAAATGAGAAGCAAGTAAATGCTATATAAAAAATCAATATACATTAAAACTGTTCACAGAATAACTATAACCCATGTTTTCAGCAATAATTCTGACTTTTCCAAGAATCACCCCCCCACACACTTAAGCTATGTTCAGCTATTCACTGCACATAAATGATATAATTTATTGATACATTTAAATGACACACTTGGCCAAAAGAGGTGATCAGGATAGGTTTGCACTAATACAGGTTAGCATGGAGCCACCAGTGTATTTAGTACTTACTTGAGAAGCAGAACATGGAAGCGGATGTCATAACCATCTCCAGCATTAAAGCAAATAGCCATAAATGTGAGAATATTTCTAGAAATTGGATCTAAATGGACTGAGAGGTGCTAAGGTCACTCCATTTCTAGGAGTTGAAGGCACCATTAGTTTAATTCAGGAATGCCCTGAGGAGAGCTAGCTATAAGAGAGCCCATACTTGGGCAGAAAAGCAGATTATAATCCAGGAAAGGGATAAAGCATGTGTATTTATTGAGAGTACGCCATTTTGATGGCATCTCCTGCGGGAGCAGGCATAATGTGGGAACTTTTAAAGTCTCTGAAAAGCAAGGTAGCCTTGTAGTAGGAAGAGTTTAAAGCAAGGCACCAAAGAACCACTTGATTTACTTGAAATAAGTCAAGGTTAAATAAAACACTATTAGAAATGAAATATAGAATTAATAGCAATAATATCAGTTTGTGTCATACTTGCCAATTACAAAAACAAGCGCAGCTATATTCTGAACTGCCACAAATGACCAGAGAGAATGACAATGTTATTGTCATTATTATTATTAAAAGCTGAGATTTAGACAGATCAGGGATCTTCCCAAGATACAAAGAAGGCTAGAGTCAGCTGTGCATTCAAGTCCCTTTTACCTCATTTTGCAGTGTCCGATCGTTATCATACCCCATCAAAAAGGAAAAGGGAATTCTTATGTTCTAATTCAGTTCCCTGTGATAGCAGTGAGAAACTGCTTGATTTTCGTTAGGGATAGAAAAAGACTTTTTATTTTATTACTTTTTAGCATACTTATATCTTGCACTCTGTAAAGTCAATTCTTGCACATTCAGAGCATTCAAAAATTAATATTTAGTTAATGGCTTGATATCACTGGAGTACAAAAAATATTCCCAAATTTTTCAACAAAAGATCACATTTTGATTAACAAAGGCATTAACTACTCTCTGATTTCTATTCAGAAATATTGCAGAAAGAATGTCAGTTTTTAAATTTGCCACCCGACTAAGCCTGATAATACACTATAAATGTTAAAATGTAATAATATGTGCATAGATATGAAATCCTTAAGGAAAGTTGAAATTCACCTAAATTTAAAGTACTTATACAATATTTTCTTTTCTCTATAATTTTACCATCACCACTTGAATTCTAGCTATTTTGAACATGAAATATAATATTGCTTGTCTTACACTGTCAGGGAAAGTTATATTTTTGAATCCATGAAAAAAACGCTAAAAACAGGAGCTTCAGCAATTTTTGTGAACCATCACAGTATCTTTGAGATGACATAAATCAAGTTAAGGGAATTTAATTTAGCATATTGGAAGAGGAAATAAATGTTCTAGGGTAGATGCTTATTTTTAAAAATAATTTATTTTTAATTAACTTTGATTTTGGAAAAGAAAATGTCAAGAAGTAAACTTAAAATAATTTTGTGTGTATATTTTCAGATAATGCCATATGACTTTGGGAAAGTACTGCGTCCAACAGTGCTGTTAGGTTCTCTTTCTGACATCTGTAGAAAACACAGAGCTTCCTGACAAGAAACTTCTGTAAAAATGCACATGTCATCCTAAAATTCAACCTGCCCCTTATCTTTTATGGTTCTGAAAGTCTAAGATAGAGACAGTTTCCTCAAACACTAACAGTTTTACTCCACAGCAAACAAAACAGCAGTATCTTAGTAGTAGGCTCCACCAACAATCAAAACTGATTTTGACCAATTGCTTAAAGGGCATGATCTACTTATATTCGAGGAGTATCATTTTACTTTCAGTTTTTGTTTTTTTTTTTAATTTATTCAATTGCTTTTTGCTTTCTGAATCCTTACTACCAAATAGGCCACTTTAGGTACATAATTAATTCTAAACACTATCTCTTGCCAGAAAAGTAGTTTTGTGATCATTGCAAATATATAGTTTATATAAACTAAATAATTTGACAAATACAGATGACTGATATTCTATAGCAGTTGATACTGTATATTTTATGTTGATAGTCATCAATAACAAACACATAACCTGAAATAGTTCTTATTATTCATTAAATTAAATTTGTTTTACTTGAAGTGACTGTGTGTGCATTGGATTATGAATCATACAAGCTCATACTGGAATATTTTAATTGTGCATACATTAAGGACTACAAGAATTGGTTTTTAAGGAAAAGACTTTCATGGTTATAGTTAATTTTAGTTACCTTCCAAATCATTAATGAGCAGGATATTAGTTAAGGCTGTATTGTGTTTTCAATGCTCAGATGTAAAAGGTTTCATAATGTAATATGATGTGGTGAGGGTTTGAAATTGGATGGAGTTAAACTATGGTTAAGAAAGAAATGAAAGGAACAAAACATTTGGAAATCATTATTAGGAGGTAATATGAGTGGGCAATTTAGAAAGATGATTTTAAAAAATAAACACAATTCAACAAAATATATTTAGTTCAATTAAACATATCTTAAGGAGTAAGAATTAGCTGTTATTCTTACATTCATGATCACATTTGATAAAAGTAGATAAATTCTATTTTAGTATATTAGCCAGTTAGCACTGTGTCATAGGATGCCCAAATAGAGTGATGATCAAAAAAAAAAAAAAAAAAAAAATGAGAGCAATAACATGACTTCACACTCCAAACCAAAGTAACTTCCTTATTGCAAAAACTATAATGTCGAAGATTCTCTGTACAGTCATTATTATCCATATAACTGAAAACCAGTCCTGTGCTCTATTCTTGGCATAATCCTATGTTGACTTTAAATTAACTTGAACATCTATGTATCTGATTCTCAGTTAAATCTCATCAGCTCTCTATCCTGTATTTCTAGCTGCCTATGAGAGATTTCCACTTGGTTGTAAAGCCATACCTCAAACTCAGCACAACTAAAATCAAACTGGTCATCTTTCCCATACCAAAACAACCCAATGTCTATACTCAACTGATTTTAAAAATAATCTAGGCATTTTCCAAGCTCAAGATGAATATTCTTGAAGTCATCTGTCATCCCTTCAATGTCTTTATTCAGCATATCACCAAAGTTTACTGGATTTTTCATCAAAATAACTTTTGAATTTGCCCTTTATTTCCATTTTGCAATGCCCTATTAGGCTTTATTTATCCCTAATGCAATAAGTCTTCCTGACTTTTGATTCTCCCAACACCATCTCTCTTGTCCATCCTACATATAATTACCAGGTAAATCTTCCTGGACCTTAATATTGTTAGTTCTGTCATCAAAAACCTACAAGAAATCAATATTGCTTTCCAACATTTTCTGTCCAATTTTCACAGCTTTAGAAAGCTGAGCCTTCTCACCATGTTTCCTATTGCTGTTGGTTAGTTGCTAAGTCATGTCCAACTCTTTTTCGACCCGATGGACTGTACCCTGCCAGGCTCTTTTGTCCATGGAATTTCCCAGACAAGAATGCTAGAGTGGGTAGCCATTTCCTTCTCCAGGGAATCTTCCTAACCCAGGGGTAGAACCTGCATCTGCTGCATTGGCAGGCGGATTCTTACTATTGAGCCACCAGGGAACCCCATGTTTCCTATTATATCCCAACAAAAATCTTATAATCTATTCAAATAAACCAATAAATATCTCATATAAAACATTCATATTAACATCTCCACATCTTTGCTATTGCTCTTCCTACAGCTGAAATATTCCATTACAGTCTGTTAATTAAAACATACTTTACTTAATGGACAATAAATCTTTTCATAGGAGAAGACATACTATGTTTATTTTAATCTCCTCCATCTGAACTTTGTTCAGTATTACTTACAATGTGTGATACCATCACTTCAAATGTCAGATTCTGAAGAAAAATGACTTCCATTGGGTTAGATTCAAGATGAAATATAAGGTCAATGTAAAAAAATCAATTATCTAAATATATTTATTAAAATGTTTAAACAAATAAATTGCAAATAATGATCACTTTAAAGGATGTCTAGGTCAATCTTTAACTCAATATCTCATAAAATAGCACATTAGAAGTCAGTAGCAGATAGACTAAAACTATCCAGATAGCTTTTATTACATTTATAGGAAGAGAAATATTTTTTTCCTAAACTCTTTAAAACTTTAAATAAAATTTTATGTGTATTTATGGGTCTTTTCTCCAGTTAATATAGTGAGTCCCACTTTTATACTTTACATGGTATTAAACTATTCACTGAGATATTTATAAAATACTGCCACAGGGGTGTGAAATTTATGTACATTAACTCCTCAAGAATCAGAAGTCATTATTCAACATCATCCTTTGCAACTCTAGAAGTATGTTATAGATTATTTAAAGTTTTAAGAAAATCTTAAAATTTAATTGCATTCAATTTTATCATTTTAATTTTATTATTCACAAATATTTTGCCCATTAAATATGGACATCAGATATGTTTTAAATTTAAAATATATGTCAAATACATAAGACTGTATGTGTGCAGACACTGTTGAACAAATAGATAAAGAAATAATTATTGCAAAAAATTTTCCATTATTATTAGTATTCTTATCTGTCACCATCTCTACGTCTTATCTTTCATCTTCAGTGTCTTTATCTGTAGAGTTAGGAGGCTGCCCCAGGTCATCACTGCAGCTTCTTTCAATATTCATAGTCCAGGATTTCATTATTCTTTCAAAACTATGTCCATTAACTATCTACCTATTTGTACCATATTATATGAGTAGTTGGGGCTTCCCCCGTGGCTCAGTGGTAAAGAATCTGCCTGCATGCAGGAGGCTTGCAGAAGAGATGAGGTTTGATCCCTCAAGTAGAAAATGGCAACCCACTCCAGTATTTTTGCCTGGAAAATCCCATGGGCAATGGAGCCTGGAGGGCTTCAGTCCTTGGGGTCACAAAACAGTCCAACACAATGGAGCGACCAAACAACAATAATGTGAGTAATTATTCAAATAGGACAAATAGGTAGGCTTTAAATATATAAGCAAATTTGTGTAAAAACTTTACAAAACAATGCAATTTAGGCACATGTCTTTCAACATGCATATTTAAATTATGATCTAATAACATAATTGCATAAATTTGATCTAGATAAGAACTTTGAAAACTCATTCTCAGAGCATAATTTAGTGTAGATTTGTCATTTACTACTTATGGTTGTATTTTAGAGGAATAGAAAACTGGTTTAGCTTGCACAAATTTTTATTGTGATCAAAATATAGTTATTTTCCTTTGTTTACTTAGTGGATATATGGATAAATACATAAATATCTGAAAATATCAATATATAAGGAGATATATCATATATAGGAAATAAACAGAACTACAATAATGAAATATATTTAATCAAATAAATACAAATAAAACACCTACTGATGAAATATCATTATAATAATTAATTAGATCTGAACACTCGACCCATAGGCACAGAGACAAACGGTTTTGTGGTTGTGGCAGGCACCCCACGTTGGCAAGAAAGGGGAGACTCCAGTTAAAGCACTTTGTTACAGTTCCAGCCTCCTCATGAGGGCATTAATTACTCCTTCTACCTTCCTGTCTATTTTTTTTGTATGATCAACTCCCCTAAACTGGCTCTGATTTTTCTGGATACAATTTAACCTCTCCTTTTCAGCTCATTTCTTCCTTGTTTACTATAACCCTGATGGAAGACAAAACAGCCCTCACATTTAAACGGCAGTGACAAGAGGGCAATAATGCAAAGACAGTGATTGGCTGCTTCTCTAGCTCTAAGGGACCACTATACTTACAGGTGAAGTGAATCTAACAATGCACAAAGATACCTGAAAAATTATTAACCTGATAACGTGTGTGTGCTGTATATGGATGTGTGTGTGTGTTGTGAGTCTGTAGTATTTTACTGTTACTCTCTTTAGTTATGGTTATCCAATCATTTCGCTAGAATGTTTACAGCATTCTTTCACCTCTCAACCATCTCATTTGTTTAATTATGACTCTTTGTGACCCTCTGGACTGTAGCCCACAAAGTTCCTATGTTCATGGGATTTTTCAGGCTAAAATACTGGAATGGACTGCATTTCTTTCTCCAGTGTATCTTCCCCACCAAGGGATCAAGCCAGCGTCTCCTGCGTCTTCTGTATTGCAGGCAGATTCTTTACCTGCTAAGCCCTTGGGGAAGCCCTCAAGATAAATGGAAAAATCTATTAATTAAAAGACAAGCCTAGGTGGTTACTGTAATTTTTACAAAATTAAGAAAATGAAAACATCTGAAAGCCATGTTTTTTCAATATATAATATGCTCATATATACATATACAACATGATTTAGAGCTATGTGCCTTATGTATAAAACCATGCTACATATTTATCACCAAAAAAAAAATCTCGCAAAATTACAAACTGCTTTATTCAATAAGAGCTGATGACATGCCATCTTTATCTATTTGTCTTCTATCTGTTATCAATTTAAGTCTGGAAGAATAAATTGAGTTTGTTATGTTTTCACTTAAGGCCAAAACAAAGCAAACATTAGATTAGTTTGGGTTTTGCACCTGGTTAACTTACTTTATGCTCTAATGCATGAATCACTAATATGTTTAGAGCTTTTATGTTCACTGTAAAACACTGCCAGGGACTCAATCAAAATACCTTTTCATGAACATGAATAAAACATTCCTTATTTTAAAACAAAAAGAGTTAAGAATTTAGGACTAGGAATATACAGCTACATTGATTCACAGCCACTGTGAGATTATCTGAATATTATAAAAAATATGGATACATTTAATGGATTTGTATGTAAACAATGGTTGAGAAAACTTAAAACATTAATGATATAACTTATTATATAATTTAAATATCAAGACTTAAAATAGCATTTGGTGCATTTATTTAGTGCCAGAAAAAGAATCATTGCCTTAGATTATTTTATAACATTGGAACAAGCTCCAGAATATCCATGATGATATTCTACTGTTTGGATAAAGCCATTTTATAAATTTAATACATATAAGAAGGTGGATCATCTTTCTAATTACTTTTACACACATAACATAACGTGAACCTTATCATTAATAGATACCTTCATACCTATGTTTAAAAATTTACCCTGTAGCCCTCCTTATGATTCAACCTGCCTATTCAAGTTTGCTTCTTGTTTTGGGCATTATAGTAAGCTACACTGATTTGGAAGATCACATATGAGTTTCTACTATTTTTATAATCAATTCATAGTATGAGTGTGCAATTATTTTAATAATTTCTTAGAATCTGCCATTGGATATAAACAGGAGGGATAAATTCAGATTATGGATACATTTTTTATTTGCTCAAAACAATTCCTTAAACCTTTTCTTAAACTTGAAACTAATATTTTCCAGCCTTGTTCCCTAAAATCATTTCTTTCAACTGTACAATCAGAAAATAACTATCCATGTCTAATATTACTTATATATTTATTTTAGCGCTACTATATTTTATTATCTCTACATCTATATCAATGCAATCTGTGGTTGTTAGTAATGTTATACAAAATACACACTATATAATGAGATGTATTTTGTATAAAGCCAACCTTTACTCTATTACCACCTATCCTGTATGTGATTTTTGTCTTATTTTGTGGGCAGAGGAAGCAGCTTTAACTTCTAAAACTGTATGCTAGAATAAAATCCTGGAGTCAGAAAGGCAAAACGGAGTATTAGTTAACTTTAACTAAGAAAGCATGCATTTAAAAACATCTTATATTTGTAGGACACAAAAGTAGATTAGTAGAAAGTAGCAATAAACAGTAATAGTAGATTAGTAACTGTTCACTAACATATAAATCAGGTTATGAATTCTCTATCACTAACCTATGAAATTATTTTCCTTTATATTAGTTCCTTCTATGTTATATGTAAAATTTTAGAACACATTTCATAATTTTAAGGAAAATTATAATATTTTCTAAAATGTACTATTATTTTTTCCAGAGAAAATTCCCTAAGCATTTGGATTTTGAAAATGGCATAAGAATTATATTGGCCAAGAGTTCTGAAAGTACCATTAATTCACAATATTTTAACTTGTATATAATAATTTTGAGTGCAAACAGGGACTTTAAACTATTTAACATATACAAAATACTTATGTATTAGATTAAAATAATCTTTCTTTTGTTCTTTGATATAGAAAAATATACTGCTTTTTTATTCTTTGCAAAATACTAAAGTTGAAATAATTCTGCTTAATTCTCAAATTCTGTAACTGCATATAATAGGTGAGTTTTATAAAATTCACATCTTAAAAATAATCATATCAGAGCTTACACACTTTATAACATTTATATTAGTTATGTGTTCTCAAAATTTTAAACATTTCTAATTAATCATAATTTTTTCTCTCACTGCTTCTTATATTGCATTTATATAAATAAGATTTTGTTTTGTCATGCAATTAAGAATTGTTTTTAACTTGCAGCAAATGAGAATGAATATATACTTGCATGTATATGCATGCCTGCGTGTGGGCTAATTCACTTCAATTGTGTCTGATTCTTTGTGACCTCATGAACTGCAGTCCATCCAGGCTCCTCTGTCCATGGAACTCTTCAGGCAAGAATACTGAAGTGGGTTGTATTACCTTCTCCAGGGTATATATGTGTTTATATACACTCTTCTACACACATATATAGCCATTTATTTTTAGAGAAAACTGTATCTTTCCAAAAGATGAATTTTTCTTCTACATTTTTATTCATTTAAATATATTTACTTATTCTAAGCCAATAAATTAGGAAATATGCTCATGAAAGGTGGCCAAGAAGTCCATCTGTCTGTTCATTTATCTGAGCTATCAGTTCTTTAATTTCTCAAAATATTTTTTATCTTAAGCTCAACTATCTGATTCATCCAATAAACTGTTCCAACTTCTAGCAATAAATAACTTTTAAACTCAATCCCAAGTGAACTTTTTAAAATAAGAAAGTAGCTCCCTCCTTCAGCATCTGAAAGTTTTCCACTCAATTCGAAATCACTTTAGTATATATTTAAAGCACTTAAATTATCAATTCATACCCCTCTTTGTAGAAATTTCAAGTACATTAGCTCAACTGAGTTCTATAAACTACATAAAGCTAGTTCAGTTCAGTTCAGTCGCTCAGTTGCGTCCAACTCTTTGCGACCCCATGGACTTCAGCAAGCCAGGCTTCCCTGTCCATCACCAACTCCTGGAGCTTACTCTAACTCATGTCCAGTGAATTGGTGATGCCATCCAACCATCTTATCCTCTGCTGTTCCCTTTTCCTGCTGCCTTCAATCTTTCCCAGCATTATGGTCTTTCCCAATGAGTCAGTTCTTCGAATCAGGTAGCCAAAGTATTAGAGTTACAGCTTCAGCATCAGTCCTTCCAATGAATATTCAGGACTGATTTCCTTTAGTATTGACTGGATGGATCTTCTTGCACTCCAAGGGATTCTCAAGAGTCTTCTCTGACACCACAGTTCAAAAGCATCAATCCTTAGGCTCTCAGCTTTCTTTATAGTCCAACTCTCACACCCATACATGACTCCTGGAAAAACCAGAGCTTTGACTAGACAGATCTTTGTTGGCAAAGTAATGTCTCTGCTTTTTAATATGCTGTCTAGGTTGGCCATAGCTTTTCGTCCAAGGAGCAAGCATCTTTTAATTTCATGGCTGCAGTCACCATCTGCAGTGATTCTGGAGCCCCCCCAAAATAAAGTCTCTCACTGTTTCCATTGTTCCCCCATCTATTTGCCATGAAGTGATGGGACCAGATGCCATGATCTTAGTTTTCTGACTCTTGAGTTTTAAGCCAACTTTTTCACTCTCCTCTTTCACATTCATCAAGAGAGTCTTTAGTTCTTCTTCGATTTCTGCCATAAGAGTGGCATCATCTGTGTACCTGAGGTTATTGATATTTCTCCCGGCAATCTTGATTCCAGCTTGTGCTTCATCCAGCCCAAAATTTCTCATGATGTACTTTGCATATATGTCAAATAAGAAGGGTGACCATATATAGCTTTGACATACTCCTTTTCTAATTTGTAACCAGTCCATTGTTCTATGTCTAGTTCTAATTATTGCTTCTTAACAGGCATATAGGTTTTTCAGGAAGCATATAAGGTGCTCTTGTATTCCCATCTCTTGAAGAATTTTCCACAATTTGTTGTGATCCACACAGTCAAAGGTTTTTAGCATAGTCAATGAAGCAGAAGTAGATGTATTTCTGGAATTCTTTTGCTTTTTCTATGAGCTAATGGATGTTGGCAATTTGATCTCTGGTTCCTCTGTCTTTTATAAACCCAGCTTGAACATCTGGCAGTTCTCAGTTCACATACTTTTGAAGCCTAGCTTGAAGGATTTTGAGCATTACCTTGCTAGCATGTGAAATGAATGCAATTGTGAAGTACTTTGAACATTCTTTGGCACTGACTTTCTTTGGGATTTGAATGAAAACTGACCTTTTTCAGTTCTGTGGCCACTGCTGAGTGTTCCAAATGTGCTATCATATTGAGTGCAGCATTTTAACAGCATCATCTTATAGAATTTGAAGTAGCTCAGCTGGAATTCCATCACCTCCACTCGCCTTGTTCATAGTGATGCTTCATAAGACCTACTTGATTTCATACTCCAGGATGTCTGGCTGTAGGTGAGTGATATACCATTGTGGTTATTCCAGTCATTAAGATCCTTTTTGTATAGTTCTTCTGTGCATTGTTGCTTCTTAATATCTTCTGCTTCTGTTAGGTCCATACCATTTCTCTCCTTTATTGTGCCCATCTTTCCTAATATGGTATTACTTATTAATAAATTGATGGACATAGAAAGAGTTTTGATAGATCTAGCTGGTATAATTTTCAGACAATGAAAAGATCACTGAACTGAAAATCATGGTGGATTGTTGTTTAGAACCTATTCTGAATTTATATAACTTCAATCTTGTTATAAATTATGACCATAGACTTTTTTGTATATATATCATCATATGATCATAAAGTAAATAAATGTTATATTTGCATTGATTCTAAAAAGCAAATAAACAATACTTGGTCTAAATCAGATGGTGTAGCTGCCATTTATGAAGCTTTTATCTAATAGCATTTTTCACTTAAACTAGGCTAAGACCTAACCTATAATACTTTCTATTAACTATAAATGAGAGTGTGTAAGAGGAGCTAGAAGGCTGCAAACAAAAGATTAAAATGAGCAAATATTTTGCAGGATGGACCATATCCTTTAATAATTGCATTCATTTTAAGATGAGCCATTCAAAATTGCTACCTGTCCAACCTGCATACAATGAGAAAACTAGAAGCATGTAAAAAAATTGCTGTTTGTCCCAAGACAGGCCATTTTAATATCACTGTAGCTGAGTTTTAAACACTTCAGGCTCACATGTCTGCTGAATTAATTACTTAGTTTCTGGCTTTCTGCACATATGGTACTTGTAATCCATATTAAATTAGAGCCATAACAATTATTTTTGATGTTGTCTAATATGTAAGTTAAATTTAAAATACAGTGACCATTCAGCCTTATTTAGAATATAGGTCATAAGCTAAACAAGTAAAATTTTAAAAAGGTTTTGCCCTCATAAAAATATGTAGCCTCAAAAGTATGTCTCAAGTTAAAAATCTACATAATTCATCTACCTCGAGAGTGCTGGTCATTTATATACAAAAATAGATAATTAATTCTATCCTTGCAATAAATACAAAATAGATTATCAACTATTTTATAAAATACTTTCTCCTTAAACACATGAAGTAATATTAACAAAGCTGGAATATATTTAAGATACATGTTTGCACTCAACTCACAATTTCCCAGAATAAAAAACAGAGTTTGGTAAATTTATCATTATTCCAAAATAAAAATTTTTACCAATTACCTAATTATTTTATAACTTTTAACTTGTAGGGAACTTTTTTTTGAAATTCAATGAGTATCTTTCTGATAATATAATAGAAAAACTTGATTTTCTAATCAAGTTCACAAGTAATAATGAGTGTCACAATATCAGACATTTTTAAACTGAAGAAAAAAGATTTTAATTACCTAATAAAACTTAAAATTTTCACATTTATTATATGATTTTTAAAAAGCAGAATATTAAAAAATGGAAAATTATAAAAATAATTTATAAACCTTTCAATGTTAATTATTAATATAATACATTTCCACTTAATAGATGTGAAAAAATCTTATCTTTATAAATAAGCAAATGAGAGCTGATAACAACTTCTTGAGGAATGGAGCATGGATACTAAATCAGTCTGGTAAAGGTGATTCAATCTATACAGAATGGGTATGATAAAAACTAAAAATTTAAATACACTTGTACATTAAAGCAATTCTTCACACCTTTCATTCAGCAAATTAATTGCCTGGCTATTAATGGAGAACATATAATAAGAGAGAAGGTAGAGATTAAAAGAAGAAAAATGTCCACAGCCAAAAATATTTGGAAATGGCTTAGTTAAACTAACACAATGTAATTTTTTTTTTAATTGCAAACCTTTTCAGAGCCTTTAATTTGCTAATAGCAAATCTCCAAGAAGAGGATCTAGTACACAATTCTCCTGACCTTACTCAGTTGTAGAACGCTCTTGGGTTCATTTTACTCCCTCTAGAAAGAGTTTAGCGTCTAAGATTTTGTATTATCCCTAAAATATTGTATAATACATTTATATAGTGTGCTATGGAGCCTACACATTTTTTAAGGCTCCAACTTCTTTCTTTGTTAGAAAATTTAGGGAAAACACTGATGTGCTGGAATATTCTGTATCAATAATAAAGCAGAGTATTTTCTATAGGAATGAAAATTTGCATAGGGTAACAATTCATGCTTCCTATACAAAATTAATTTGGTGATTTCATGTATCAAGAATATTTGCCAGGAGAAGAGATAAAGTATATGGGACCTCTAAAATATGAAATATTTACACTTCTTTTTCATACATCTAAAGACAAGCTTCATTAACTTGTTTAAAAAAAAAGAAAATAACAAAACAGGAAGGAGATACTCAGGCTGGTTAGAGGCAGGCACCCTGAAAACAGATGAGAGCTTCAGTCTAAGAATAGTGTAGCACAGAGATAGAAGGTACCAAGTTTCCTGATACCACATTTAAGCAGCTGTTTCAATCCTGCCCTTCTTAAGCCTCCAGTAGAACAATGATTCTATTTATTTACATAACTGTTTCATCAGATTTCCCATTACCCACACATGAAATATCTCCTACTAGCATAGGTCTGAACCTATTACTTAAATTTTCAAAGGATATTATTGATGTTTATATTAGCACTGAATACTCTTAGAAAATGTATCTTTTAAGGTTTTTTGATTAAAAATTATAAGCAAGGAAGACCATTTTTATGATCATTTTCCATGTAAAGAGTTAAGGTTTTCTAATAGGATGATAAAATTGGTACCCACAATAACAAATTCCGTGAGCCTCTCAGATAGCTAACATATTCCTCAGTGCATTTTCTCTTCTTAGTTATTTTAATATGCAGTTGACTTTAAAAATTTTGCAAATTGTTTTGATATCAAATCAATCATCATTGAAGGGATAAATTGATATTTAAGTTTAGAATTACTTCAAAGGTTCTAATATATTAATAAAAACCCAACTGCTAACTTTTTCTTTTGAAGTTTTTTGGTGGTGGTTTAGTCACTAAGTCCTGTCCAACTCTTGCGACCCCATGGACTGTAGCCCACCAGGCTCCTCTGTCCATGGGATTTCCCAGGCAAGAATAATGGAGTGGGTTGCCATTTCCTTCTCCAGGGAATCTTCTGGACCCAGAGATTGAACCCCTATTTCCTGCATTACAGGCAAATTCTTTACTGACTGAGCCACCAGGGAAGCCCTTTGCAGCTAGCTTTATAATCTTGTGTTATTGGGAAGATTCTTGAGAGTCCCTTGGACATCAAGGAGCTCAAACCAGTCAATCCGAAAGGAAATCAACCCTGAATATTCATTAGAAGGACTGATGCTAAAGCTGAAGCTACAATATTTTGGCCACCTGATATGAAGAGCTGACTCATTGGAAAAGATCCTAATGCTCGGAAAGATTGAAGGCTAAAGCAGAAGGGAGTGGCTTCTCCTTTAGCCTTCAAAAGGAAAAGAAGGGCAATGATGAGATGGTTAAATAAGGATCACTGACTCAATGAACAAGAATTTGAACAAACTCCAGGAGATAGGGGAGGACAGATGAGCCTGGTGGGCTGCAGTCCACTGGGTTGCAAAGAGTCCAACACGACTTAGCAACTGAACAACAAAATCATCCTCATCTTTCTGATATACCCTGCATATATCTATAAATACATTCAAACCGGATAATTTGCTATTAATTTTTGTGACCTTTTCTTCCCCCTTCACTTGAACCTGGTACATACCTAGCAGTATGTTGAAGGCAGCTCATACTGGCTTGTGAGACCTACTAATTTTCCACCTGTCTTCCCAACTCCATGTTCAGTGGGACTCCACTGGTAACTTGATATTAGCCACAGTGGTAGTAATTAATACCATGAAATTGGTAATAACTACAAATCAAATGGAGAAGGCAATGGCACCCCACTCCAGTACTCTTGCCTGGAAAATCCCATGGACGGAGGAGCCTGGTGGGCCACAGTCCATGGGGTCGTGAACAGTCAGACACGACTGGGCGACTTCACTTTCACTTTTCACTTCCATGCATTGGAGAAGGATATGGCAACCCACTCCAGTGTTCTTGCCTGGAGAATCCCAGGGACAGCGGAGCCTGGTGGGCGGCCGTCCATGGGATCACACAAAGTCGGACACAACTGACGCGACTTAGCGGGACAAATCAAAGCCTTTCTCATTTGTGTAGTCAGTTATTAAACAATTTTTATCACACCACTGAATAATACAAATCATTCATGTTAAAATTCTATGTCTTACATTTTTCCTTAATTAATTTTGGCACTGAGTGAAGCACAAGGATTATCTGTACATTAATGCTATAATAATATATTATTGAACATTATTTACTAGATCTAAATGGTTTGGAAGGGCTTAATGAAATGGTAACAATGATCAGTTTCATTGATTTGTAATTTAATAATGACAAATTTAAATTTAAATTGTAATCAGTTGTATTAAAAATGGAATCGAGAAATACTAAATATCACTATCAACTATAAAGGGATTACTAGAAAAAATAAATGTTTTCAAAATGCAGGACTTCCTACTGATTTCCATTTGAAATTTATATTTGATGTAGGAAATTAACTTCAACAATAGGCTGATTTCAGATTCTTATGACCTACACTTATTCTAAGGAATATTTTTTAAATAAACAAGTCATAAGGATGTACAACAACTTATTTTTATTTTAAACTATCTCAGACTGTTTATATTAAGTGGAATAAGAAAAGGCCTTATTATAATCACCTATGAGTTATTTTAAGATTTCTGAAGGAAAGGCATTATTTTGGATTTCCATAAAATCCAGAATTAATTTTACAACTGTAAGATAAAAAATATAGATTTCTACACTTAAAGGTGGAACCTTTCCTTTTTAATTATACAATGGCTTTTCTGTTGTCTCATTAAGTAGTTAAAATGCCATTTTCCAAAAAACACTCAACTGTTCAATCAAATTAAACTGAGTGGCTTTAAACTGAGAATAAAAAGGAAAATATCTAACATATCAACATTGTATCAGAAAGTATAAGTTTTTTCTATCAATTTCTTACTAATATAGCTATATGTTTGCAAGTGAAGTACCAAATATTAAAAAGTAGTTCTATTAAAATCAATATGAGCATAATTTACAGTTTAAAGGTTCTCTCTTAGATTTACACATCAGAAGCAAGTGTTTAGCTTGCAATACACTTGCTAAAGATTTTAAAAGAAAAGTCCAGTATTAAAAAGCTCGAAGCAGACTGTCCTCTGATCAGTCTCATGGTTATGTGGATCCTATACTGGAAAATGAAACAGACTATGCATTTTTTTTTAAAGGACATTCAGTAAATGAAGTTATCAACAAGAGTTAACAAGAATTTGAAGCCAGCATTAAAATGGTAGCATTTTATTTTTTAAGCATCAGTTGAACATTTAAATTGCTTTAGATAATATGCAAATATCTGGAATATACCAAAATACCAAATAAGCTACCATAAACATGCAAGGCTCACAAAGCTTGTTTTCTCATTGAATTTTTAACTATAAAGTGACTTTAAATAAAATTTCACAGGTGGGCTTTCTGCTCTTCAATTAAATATCTTTTGAAATTTAATCTAGTGTACCAACTATATCAATAAAATGTTTTAAACTTAAGTGTATGCACCATATACATAGTAGAGTACCTAAAACAACTGAAGTATGTTTGGAAAGCATTCACTATCTTTCTTTTCAGCTCAAATATCTGAATTTTTAAAAATCAACATAAATATTTTAATTTTTTTTGGCAGCAAGAAGACTTAAAACATTATCTTTAATATCTTCCTAATTTAAAAATTTTGAAGCCCTATTTGAAAATTGAAGCAGTAATATGAACATTTCAAAATCAACATATTTCCCTGAATGTAAATTGTTTTTGCATGTCCTTCTACAAGCAAAATTTTCACAATTTTCAATTTCTTTTGGTAAAATCACCTTAGTAATATCAGTTTCCAAAACATACCTTCAGTCAGTCTAATGAATTGCTAAACTTATGTTTAACACACCTCCCAGCACCCCCATTTTCAGTACCAGTACTAGTAAGGGAAGCAGGGAAACACTTACCTAAATTTTATTATGTTAAAATAATATTCAGGTGCATATTCTGAACCAACTTAGATGACAGTTGTAGCCCTATTCTGTTTATAAAGTTTATCATGCCAGTAACATTCAAAGCCTACAATTTCACCTTTGCTTCAAATATCAAGTCCATTAAATTAAAGGGAAAAATCTATTTTAAATTTATTCACCTCATTTTATCATCTCAGGAGTAGTCAGGCCACATGACAATGGGTAATGTTTTAAAATAATTTAGTGTTAAGCATCTCTCATAAAGAATAGCAGGAAACTAAGTTATATCCAGATTTGGGGGTGGAAGGGAAGTGGGAATGATTTTTATATTTGTTATAAAGTATTGAAACTGAAATTCTGCTTCAATTCAATGTACATTAGATAAATAGAATTATCACAGTTTTAAAATGCAAATGTGTATAACTTGTATAATTACTTCACTAATAAGGTTTTTTTTGGAGGGGGGTCATAAAGTCATCAGTTTAGTTTCTGGGGCTTCCAAACAAAATTTTAAAAATAGATATAAAATCCACATATTTCTAACAGAGATAACATCAAATTTTTACAGTGTACCTTTGTATGCAATGGTTGAGTAAAAATATTTAAAACTATAGGTGTTGAAAACTAACAGAATAGTTTGTGTTGTCACTTGTTTTACAAATCCTATTTTTATATAAAATAAATGATTTCAAGCTCATTCCATTCAAATATCATATTGAAATTCCTATTACTATTTGAAAGAGCAATATTTTGTCTTAAAAAATATACATATATATACCCAACAGGATTGATATGAAAACAATTTAAGTTGAATGATGTAATTATGTAATGGAATGCAAAAAAATTATAGCAATTAAAGTGTTGTGACATGCTCTAATGAATGAAGTTACATTGGTTGATGACACTATATCTCCTACTCATTAATTATTTGGATAGAGTGCATTAGGTTACATAGCATGAAGAAATAAAGTCATAAATTACCACTAAAAATTGCATCCATACATTTTCATTTAATATTGATGATATTTCTCAAACATCCATAAATTATTTTAAAAAATCAAAACAATATCAGTAGCACTTTGTATTCTCCAGGAAAGCTCGCAACATGGTTCAGTTCTTCACTATAGGCAGCTAGCGATTTTCAGGGGAAGAAAGTTCGCATTTCTAGAGAGTAAGTTTATAAAGCAAATTTACGCATGTATGGCCTGTGTCTCCTGCTTAGATTCCCAAGTGACTGGAAATATTTTTAAAGCTTTCTTATTTTCAGATCTAAAGAGAAAATACACACTTCTTAAGTGTAGGGTGTTTTTTCACCCTAATTAGGGTGACATATTTAAGGAATCACCTGTTATTATAAAGCAATATACCACTACCAAATAGTGTAAATGTTAATAATAGTATTCTTTTAGATATTTTTAAAAGTAGCCAAGGTCTTTTTTCTTTTTCGGAAATTTTAGAAGGAAAAGGTGGAAGATGACTTTAATGTGATAGTCAGATAGACCCAAGTGATAGAAGTACCTTTTTTAATTTTTTCTCATTTCTTCTAAATCTGTTTTCTTTTCTCTAGAACCTCCTCTGTATAATAAATTAGAATTTTAAAAGTATAACAGTAATAGTATTAAACAAACAGAAAACATCTCTAATCTAATTTTTGAGAGGCATGGGAGCAGGAATGATGTATACCTATTTATTTCTTAAGCCATAGAAATAGTTACTGAAAAAAAGCTAATAAATTAATCTCTTTATGGTTCTCAAATTTGACTATTGTTGACATGTAGTATTTATTAGTTTTCCTCCTTTTTCTCTCTCAATTACTTCCTTCACATCATGCACCAGCCCAGTACAAGAATACAAAAGAAAACATCCATGTAAAAGAACTCTTACTCCAAGGAACTGACAGCAAAGGGACAGCTCCATCCTAGTAAAAAATGTGACTAATTCACATGCCATGTTTATGATTAAATTTTTAAAATATCTATTTCTCTGCACTTAAGACAACTACCTTTTTGAGCTAGTAGTCTCAGTCATTGTACAAACATAATGTAGAAAGAAACAAGCTCCTAGAGAATATTTCCTTACTCACTATCTTTGGTTCACTGGAATCCTGCACAGCCTCTACTGTTTCAAAATGTGTGTGAGAGCTTTGATCTCTCTTGACAAGACATTGTAGATTAAAATATTTTATAATGAATATCATTAAATTATTTTAAAAAGATACTGACTTTCCTGGGATAGTTTCAGATCGTGAAGACCTGTCTGAAGTGGCTGAGAAACCTCCCCAAAGCCCAAGGGGACCACTGGAAAGAGAGAGTGCAATTTTGTTTGGAGAATTAACACAGACAAAATGTGCCTGTGAAACAGCTTCTCACAAACAATTACAGTACTCTGTGGCTGTGGGAGAAGAAGCTATTGAGAAATTGCAAAATATAGAAGAAAAAGAGTATTACTTGGTGAAATTCTGGGTTCCTTTTATCTTGTAGGCTCTTTCTCAAGAGTCATGTCAAAGAATTTCTTTCTAATGGTCATAAAAGAAAAGAAAAGATAAGAGAGCAAAGAAAAAATAAAGAGAAAGAAATAAGCCAACAGAGTATTGTTCTTCTCCTATTAGTTTTTTTTTTTAATCTGAATTAGCTAATGAGAAATGTACAAGGGACATGGTAGCAACTGCCAAAAAGCAACCATACTCCTTTTCCAAATATTTCAAAGAAAAACACAATTTCTTACAAAGTACTGCTTCTCATCAGGATGTGTGCATGTATGATAAAGTATCTGTGTGCGCATGAGTATAAAAATATGATTACATGTTTCATAAAGGATTCATTAAGAACAGAGATGTGCCATTTTTGGCAGCAAATAAAATAATTTAATAAACATCCAACTCTGAGGTGTTTTTTTTTTTTTTTTTAGCATTCTTAAGTTTCTTAATGTGAGTCTATACATTGTAACTTATCGAAATCAGTTTCTATGATTTACTGAGATAGGCATTGTTTCAACTGCTAAATTGAAATAAATCACCATAGGGTGACCAGAGTTCTCAGAAGCTTATTGTCTGAGATAGGTATTGAATGGACACACTTAAGCGACTAGACAGAGGGAGCTTTTTTGCTTCTAGGGGTATTTGAATTCAATTCAGTGATGGAGGCAAGTAAAGACACAGAGGCAAATAATTTATCCATAGGATACAAAAAGTGTAAATAGACTACCAAACGTCTTGCATTTATACTTAATTTTGTCCTAACAATCAAAAAAACTGTGAAAAAATACTTTGGAAAGAGATATGGAAATTGTAAAAGATAGTCAAGCATAATTATCTTTAAAAGAAAATGCCAACAAGCATTTGATTACAGAAGATTACCAAAAAATCACTTTAATTTTAAATTGTTTTTGTCTTTATCAACTTTTTATCATATCTTTTATCCTTGTAAATGTCTAGCATAATTATGAAATTGAGAAGTAGAAAATGTTTATCTTCTTTTATAATGATTGAGAGTCTGTTCTTTATTCAATACAGATAATTTCAGTCAAAAGCTCCACTGTGTCAATTGTCAAGATACAATATTCACCATAGCTAAAAAAAGTCACTGATTCAACTTAATTTCAATTGATGTTTTTCTATCAGTTTCAAAAACTAATTTTTTTTCTTCATTAGTGACTTCATTTATACTTTAAAACCATGAATATTATTGGAACCATTAAAAATAAAGAGGTAAATTATTTTATAATTAGTTTACCAAATAGCAATTGTGAAAAAAAAGCCTGTTAACACAGAAGTAGCCCTAACTTGTATGGAAATGTAATTTGAATGTGCATTTAGTTTTATTCAATGTGACTTTTAGGTTCATAATTGACATATTTATTAGTATAATCAATTATAATAATCACTTCACAGGTGTGAAAGGCATACTAGCAGAAGAGGACTACTTCAAGCCAAACTTTCATTAAATTCTAGAAAAAAAATCTAAATAGGAAGAGGAACAACAGATAGGCTTCTCTGCAATTTACTTAAGTTAAAAAATACTGAAAAATAAAAGCAAAATATATCTAAAATTATGGAGAGGTAAACCTGAAATGATATTCTAGTAAGAGGTGGGAGAGTTGGTGGCAAAGGCACGGCAACAAAATTGGCATTTCATTTCAGTGTGACAACAGTCTTTCTGACAGCAGGTTAGTTTAACATTGAACATCCCACCAAAACAGTAATCCATTTCCAAGTGCATAATAATTCATTGTTGCCCTTCACTGTATATTAAATGTCACCCATCATTGTGACAGGAATATAAAAGCTACTGCACACTAGTCAGGAGCCAAAATCAAAGTTGTTAATGCAAGCACTTTGGACAGGGTTTTCCAAACCCAGTTAAACCATCAAAAAAACCCCACTATGTTTACAACATCTTTACCCCTGAGCTCCAGGAGAAATACAGACTATTTTTGCAAGTATGAGGACTCTCAGTAAGGCAATAGCCTTGTCATCTTGTGACTGCAGACCATGTTAGAGCCAACACATACATCAAGACTGTCCTGGCAGTCACCGTAATAATAACAACAAACCCTTGAGCAAGTTCTAGGCAGACTAAACCTTGCTCCCCTGCAACCTAACCCAATAATACAATAGTTAATACTCTAATATCATAAAAACCATGCAAAGTAATTCAATACAAAATTATATAAGAAATTCCTATATTCTTTTTTAACTAAGAAAATCTAATCTTACGTATTTAACAGTTTGAGTATCCCTGATTTGCTATTCTTGATAAGAAGGCCAGGTTAGTCAATATTGCTTGATTTTTTTTTACTCTTTCTCCTATATTTGTCCTATTCATTTGCTCATTTAAGTAACCTAAGAAATTTTTCTGTGTAATAATATCCTTACTACCAAATTTGGTATAGTATTATTTTTCTTCTTCAGAATGCATTTGTATCTAATTTTAAAATGCCAATTTCAGAATAAAATATGCAATGTTCTTATATACTTAGTGAATATTATTAAATTTACATCAATCCTGTTGGAAGGAAATGTATATGCCATTATTACTTTCTTTTAGGTTCAATTTTTAGTTCTTAATATCTATATACCAAACTACTAAGGACCTCAGACCAAGATATACATGCTAAATTTCTAAACAGCTCTAGTTTTCTTGGAAACAACTATAGCTAAAAGAAAATTTCAAACTCTCTAATATTATAGGGATTTAAATTGACTCATTTTATGAATAGGACCTATCCTATCAATACTATCTATATTTTTAAAAAAGGAAATATTTGAAGCAAGGTGAAAAATAATCTCTCATTAGTGCAAAGGGTGGGTTCCCTAAATAGGCTTATTATATGACTAATTGCCATCCCTATACTAATATACCTAGATTAAAGAAAACAAAAGAATAGAAAGAAAGAGAAAAAGATTTAGGGGCACATATGATTAAGTACAAGCCCATCACGGACAAGATTTCTCTGTCAGCCAAGAGCTATTGTTAGAATATCTAGGGTAAGGCCATTGTATGGCTAGAATGTAGTAGCTCAGGTTCATTTTTACTCTTAAATAAGAGTTCTTAGTTAATTAAGATAAGCATGCTGATTATGCCATTATGCTATAAACAATAATGCAACAGTTTGTGAGAGATCATGGACTATAAAGACATTCCAGGACAAACAAATAAGATCATATATCTTGATTTTAATACTCACTAAAATAAATTTAGAGAATTTTCAAGTATTTCTTAGAATTTTTCTTATAAAAAAGTGAAGGGAAATATTAAAATGGTATCATAATTTACCTTTAAATTTAATTTTAAAAATAAAAAATCTAAGAATTATTATCATTTATCAGTTTATCACAAATTTAATGTTGTTAATACTGTGATACAACAGATATTCAATAAGACTCAAATCTAGTATTCTAATGATAAATAACAAATTGCTTTATGTCTTATTTCCTTTATAGTTGTATATTTTTCAGTGAAACATACATTAACAAGTCATCTTTAGATAAACACATATAAAATATATGTAATCATTAAAAATGTTGGATAACTATAAAATATTTTCACCACTTTCATCCAAACCCAAAATATATGTGTCAAATAAACACATTGGTTAAGAGTTTTTAGTGAATAAATGTATCAAGTCATGTTTGTTCTTGGATTTGAGCATCTGGTACAATTCTTAGAACATTTTAGGTATCTAGTAGATAATTGCTGAATAAATTAATCTATAGATGAAGGGTATAAATTAATGTTTAATACTTTATGGAATCCTAATTGTCCAGTGTTCACTACAGGTTTAAGAAATATTTGACTAATCTAGTGAATGATTGATGGAATAATTAAAGTGGAAACAGAAAACAAACTGAAGGTGTGGCTTGGTAGCTAAAAAGATAAAGAAGATTAATTACAACAATAATAACTAGGACAATGTCATCTGGTGACTAAGAAAAGTAAAGTAATGCCAATTAAAAATTATAATGATATTTCAATCATTTATTATATTTTAATTTTGAGATAAAATAGATATTATATAGTTTCTCAAAATATCATATAAAATAATATGCAATAATTTAAGAAATATGAATTCTGTTGAAGTGATATTACTTTAGAACTTTGCATTTTTGTGAATTTCAGTGGAAATAAAATGATATCTGAGAATTTTTAAATGTAATTTGTTTTTCTCTGTTATCTTATGAGGATAAGGACAAAGAATATGCATAAAGAAAATGTGATTTTAATTTTGACATCAATAATGATGTTAATTTCATCAGTGATCTCTATATGGCATAAGATATAATGCTTACTCATAGATAAAATTAAAATGCTATGCTTATTTTGAATTGATAATAAATGATTATAATGCCATTTTGGTTAGAAAGGTAATTAAGTTCTTTGCAATTGAAATTCAGATATTTTGCTGTTATTTGTACATCGTGAACTTCTTTCACAGTAGCAGGAGTTCAATACAATGTCAAAGTGGATTTTAGTTATCCAAAATCATTTCATTTTGGAGGTTCAGTTTAGAATTTAACTGACTCTATTCATGAATTTTTCTTTTCATTTGAGTTTTAGTGTTTTTTTTTCTAATTTGACAATATTTATATGAGATAACAATGTTGAGAATTGAAGGAAATATTCTGAGATAATATGTAAAGAATTGATTTTCACTATGTATACTTTTTTTAAGAACATCAAATATATTTCTTAATAGAGGATACCCTATACTATTTTAATAGAATATTTGTTAATTTACCCATAAATGAAGATATTAAACTTAATTTTTCAAACTATATGAAACTGTTATCTCACTATTGAATGATGAAATAGAATCATTTTCAAATCCATTCATTTAATCACTGACAAAATTCAGCTGTATATTCTAAAAGTCAAAGACACTAAAAAATGGCATACCAGTTAATGGTATGTTTTCAGATAGAAGGACATGGATGGATTTCTTTTGTGTAAAATTTGTATAGCTTATCATAATTCTACACATATTATATGATTTCATGTTTATCAAAGTAAGACTATAGAAAATTTTAGAAGTGCAAATCAATATCACATGATTCTATTTGCTAATACACTTTTAAGCTGGAATTATATTCAGATATCTCCGTATTTGCTTTTGAACCTAATTTTAGAAGATTTAGGCAAAGAATATTAGCAATATCTAAAATTTCTAAGTTGATTTTAAAGTAATTCAATAGTCTCTGCTAAGATCCCCTGGAAACTGATATTAGAACTTAATTTAGCTTGACTGATGCCCACACAATTGCCTCATAACTATCTCAGGACATTTTCCTCTAGGCTTTGTTTATATCCTTCCTGAGAATATTGTTAATTTGATTATGAGGGAACAGGTGTACCTGCAGACATCAAAAAAGAATTTTTCTATACTTCAGAATCTTTGTTTTTTACTGTTTGTTCTGTGGGTGGGCTGCAGAGTTCTTTACTCATTGAATTATTTAAGCTGTAATCCATGAACTCAATTCTCTGAACACATATAAACCAGGATGGCTTGTGTTAGACACTATTAAAAAAGATGCAATTGGTCCAAAGAATCTCAAACATGAGGTTGGGTTTATTTGCACAAGATATGGAAAAAACTGGAGCTAAAAATTTATGAGCTTCATACTCCAAATTCTCATTTTGGGGGGAAAAACTCTAAAATTCAAATAAAAATTTTAACTCAGTCTACCATATAACTACATATGTAATATGAATATATGATTCTAATACAGATTTTCAGTCAAATACAACTAATAATTTTCTGAAGGACTCATGTGTTAATACTGAAATTATTAGGTGGAAAATTATAAGTCTATATAACATTTATATGTAAATATATACACATATATTTCAGAAATATATACACATACATTTCAGAAATATGTGTATTATAAAAATATAAATATATGATAATAATTTTATTCTTTTCTTAACTGAATAAACTAAGCATTTTTCATTGCTAGGAAAAAATATATGACTTTGTTAAAAATGTTCAAGGAATGACAAATGTTCTTAGTGATAATTGATAGGAAGACTCCCACATAATGTAATTGAAAAAAAATAACCCACATATTTAATACCTAAATTTGGATTAAAGCAAAAATATTTATAGTTGTACTTTTTAAGTGTTATTATCAATGTGAAAAATTATAATTCATCTTGGGTTTAGAGTTCTGTTTTTGATATCTGATAGAAAATAAATATTCAAAGACTACACTAAGTATTGACTTTGAAAGGCATTTGAGTAACAATGGAGCTCTGAGTCCAGGGATAGTTTTAATCTCCTTAATCAAGACCAAAAAAAAACAAAAACTAAACCATATGAAAATAACCTATCTGTTGAAAATTTGATAGTGAGTAAACAGAAATAAAAAATGACCACAAATACTCACTTCCAGAGTGACAACAGATTAGCAAAAAACACATATAGTGAGGTATATCATAGACTTTAAAAGTCATTATAAGATATAAACATATGCATTTTTCACTTAGGCAATTGAGTTTCTGATCCTGTGATTTAAATATACCCTACATGTCAACAAATATAATGCAATTTTTTGTGGTGATGTGTTTATTTTGCGAAAAAAAAAAAAAAAAAAACATACATTTTACATAGAAAATCATGATAGGTTTTTATACTTAAAAAGCTTATTTTTAATCAGCGTCTTTTTTAAAAAAACCTCCTTTTAAGTTTTACTACTTTGGTTATTCTTATTTCATTAATTTAAATTAGTAAAATATATTGTTTTGCTGTCTGGGCCAAGATAAATTTTCAAAATGAGGAAATACTTTTTATATCATAGTGATCTGAACTGCTTTTAGTTTCTGATTAAGAAGAGTAATCTCTAACACATCTATAGCTTACTGACATAACCAGCATGCTTTCTGCCCAAAAAGGCATCACAGTACATTTTAATAAGCTATATGACTTAAAAGTTCATTATTCTACAGCACTGCATGGGAAATAAAGAAAAAGAAAAGTAAAATTGATTGTGACTTTTGACAATTATTAGTTAGAAAAAAGAGGTAACAATTGCCAAAAAAATCACAAAAGTGAGCATGTTACCTGGCTATGACAAAGAGCACACAACTGACACCCAAGTAAGCCAGCAGAATATACATCCAGATATCAGGGGAGAGAGGATTCAGGAAGGAGAAGACGCCTGGGTTTGTACCATTGGGCTTGCGGTACAAAATACTTATTCCAAGTGTCATAAAGGGCTTGGAAAAGTCGATGACCTTCTCTCGAACGTAGGTAATAGCCAGTGGAGCAACTGCAAGGTCAGCTTTCTGTAGAGAGAAACATAAAAAAGGAAAAAAAAATTGCCCTTAAGTCATAAGAAAGTAGCAATTATATTAAATAAAATAAAGACTTTACACTTCAGAATTGTCTCAAAACAGTCATGTTAACATTTAAAACATTCTTCACTCTGAAGTGAAGTATTTGATTTACTCTGCTACTCATTTCTATGATTCTAGATTAGCAAATCTGCAGTTATGGCAAGGACATATAGAAAGAAAAACTGTATAGGATGAAAAAACTGAAAAAACTATCATACATTTAGGACCTGAATTATTATGCTATTAAACTAGCTCATAATACTTTTAATTTGAACTTTATAAACAATATCAATTGTGATTTTCCAAATACTATGGTCAAATTTTAAACAATAATAATAGCTATCCAAATTGTTTGACTGATAATCAGGAAACATGTCTTTTACTGGTTTTAAAACTATAGAGTATGGTTAAAATGTTTTAGTCTTTAACCAGTTAACATTGTGAAAATCCTCTTTTAATATGATTGTGTTTACTGCCTCTGAGTTTTGTTTCTATCTCTCTAATTTGTTTTATATTATTTAATGAAAATCCTTGCAGCCTTGCCTAAATCACATTAGGAAATTAGTTTTTCAATTTTCACAAAGTTGCTAATTTTCCACGGTAGCTTAAATATGTTAAATTACTAATGCTTTTCACTCACCATGTTATAACCATCTGTCAGGGATGAACTTAAGCTCTAACGTATTTCAAAAAATAATAATAATATTTTTAAATAACAAAAGCATTTATTTCAACCTATGATGGGAACCTATATTTCTTTTATGTTTATAAATATATGGAGCTTTCAGAGAATATATAGAAATGCTCATCTGAAAGAGCTACAGAAAGGTGTACAACAAAATGAAATTGGTTGTCCCTCTACCGTTTCCTTTTCTCAGGGATTGTTGGAGGACTTAAAGAAGAAATTTCTCTAAGAGGCTAAGTTTATTGACAATATTATTCTGAGTATGTGTTTGTGTGCATTTGTGTGTTGTGGGGGGCCGTGTGAGATGCTTGGATAGAATATCTTTGATAGTAGCAATGGAGAAAGACAGACATTTCCTAACAACCAGAAAGGAAAAATAGATCTTCAGGGTCCTGAGGAAAATACAGTCATATTTCACATTCATAAGTCAATGAATATCAACTTAACACTAATAATATCCCTGGAGCATTTGCCATGCAACAGGCATTGTGCTAAGAAGGCTCCTTGAATTGTTACATTTAATTTTTACACTATCCTACTATTAGTCCCAGTTTCAGATACGGAAAGTGAAACCACAGATGTTAAAAACTTGTTCATTGTCATAGTGTGAATTTAGCAATGGAACCAAGGGCATAAAACTAAGCTTTTGGAATCTGTACTAAAACTAACCAAGACGTGCATCTCAGAAACTGGAAATGGAACCGTGGAGACATCATTCATTCATTCATGATAGAGTTTGTAGAACTGGAAAGGGAACAAGAATGCACAGAAGCAAGGGTGGGAATTGATAGATTATAGTCTCAGAATTTAGAGAGTCAGGTGCAGAGTTCAAGCAAATAGAGTCTTTTCCACAAAGGAGATAGCACTTCCTCCAAGACAGAAGAAAAGGAAGTAAAGATCGTCTGAAAAAATAAACAAGTTAGGGAAGGAAAGTGATAATTACAAGATTTATATATATATCTATATATGGTTTTTAAAAAAGGACAACATAGAGTGGTGGTTTATTCCTAATTTGGTGATTGAATTCAGCACAGATTTATCATGTGTCACTTAACTTCATAACCTGCCCTCCTCCTAGGCACATAGAAAGCAAAATTTTGTCACATATAAAATGTGTAAGCGAGTATGCTTTAAACTTATAAAATACTTTTTAATTCATAAAATATTATCAAAAGTTAAGAAACAATTCAAGTAACATATATTAAGACAAATTTACTACATTATTCCAAAGATGTTGTTCCATAGGCTTATATTAATATGATTGACAAAGCATACATCAAACTTCAAAATTTATTCAGCACTGCCTAAAAAAAGTTATATTCCAATTATTAAAGGAAAAAACCCACAAATATGTGTAGTATGCTTTCAATTATAAAATAAATCAATTATTTGAAACAAAAGATACAGATACTTTTAACCATTTAATTAAAAACAATGGATGGAATGGGGAGGGAGGAGGGAGGGGGGTTTGGGATGGGGAACACATGTATACCTGTGGCGGATTCATTTTGATATTTGGCACAACTAATACAGTTATGTAAAGTTTAAAAATAAAATAAAATTAAAAAAAAATTAAAGTACTTCAAATAAAAAAAAAAGAAAATGACTTTCTTATAAATGGCTTCAATAAACACATATGTTGATATTAAAAAAAATAAATAAAAACAATGCAGAGTGGTGCATGTGTAGAATAGAATATTATCCAGCAACATAAAGAAATGTGCTGTGTGTTAGTCACTCAGTCGACTCTTTGTCACCCCATGGACTATAGCCCACCAGATTCTTCTGTCCATGGAATTTTCCAGGCATTAATATTGTAGTGGATTTCCATTTCCTATTCCAGAGGATCTTCCCAATCCAGTGATCCAACCTGCAACTCTTGCATCTCTTCCATGGGCAGGTGGATTCTTTACCACTATGCCACCTGGGAAGCCCTCAAGAAATGTGCTATCAAGCCACAAAAAGACATAGAAGACCCTAAATACAAACTGCTAAGTGAAAGATGCCAGTCTGAAAAGACAACATATTATATAATTCCATATATATGACATTTTGGAAGAGACAAAACTATAAATACAGTGAAGAGATCAGTGAGTACCCAGATATCCAGAGATGAGAGAGTAATGAATAGGTGGAGCACAGAACATTTTTAGGGCAGTGATGCTATCCTGTATGATACTGTAATGATGGATACACGATACTATGCATTTATGAAAATCCATAAAACTAAAAGAAATCCATAAAATGGAAGATCCAAAGAAGAATGAACCTTAGTGAAA
Organism: Bubalus bubalis; assembly: GCF_019923935.1. Lineage (NCBI taxonomy): Eukaryota > Metazoa > Chordata > Mammalia > Artiodactyla > Bovidae > Bubalus > Bubalus bubalis. The sequence continues at coordinate 56,224,990 of NC_059166.1, read as the reverse complement.
AATATGGATTTTAGCTAATAATATCGATAAAAGTTCATCACTTCTAACGACTGTACTACACTCATGGTATCTGATATTAAAAGCAATTGTAGGGAAAGGGGGTAAGATAGAAGAAGATATATGGAATCTCTGCTTTCTGCACAATTTTACAATAAACCTAAAACAGATCTTAAAATGCCTATTAACTATTTTTAAATAAGAGAGCTTTTAAACCATATTCTCAGTTAGTAGAATTCATGTTATATGTTGATTAATTAAAACTAGGTTGTTAACTATTAAAAATAAAACACAAAATTTACTGAACATCACTTGTCAAAAATAAGCCATATCTAATGCACACCAATAAAGCAGAAATAGATGTTTTTCTGGAACTCTCTTGCTTTTTCCAAGATGAGGCCTGGGATTTCTTTGGAAGGAATGATGCTAAAGCTGAAACTCCTATACTTTGGCCACCTCATGCGAAGAGTTGACTCTTTGGAAAAGACTCTGATGCTGGGAGGGATTGGGGGCAGGAGGAGAAGGGGATGACAGAGGACGAGATGGCTGGATGGCATCACTGACTCGATGGACGTGAGTCTGAGTGAACTCTGGGAGTTGGTGATGGACAGGGTGGCCTGGCGTGCTACGATTCATGGGGTCGCAAAGAGTTGGACACTACTGAGTGACTGAACTGAACTGAACTGAACTGAATGCACACCAAAGATATGTTAAAAATCCATGTAAAAAATGAGACCTCAGAACTATCTTGCAGCAGTAAAGATGACCACTTACTTATACATTATAGCATTATCTGTTAATAAGCTCTGACCTCATTAGAAACCCATTAATAATATAATAATTTTGGAATCTAATCAAGATGTTATTATATTAAAGATATTTATAATGAGAGCTGTGGTATTTTCCCATCAAACATCATGTTATTAAAGATTGAGCATTTGGAGAAAAGGCCTTGATGCTAAACCAGAATCACCCCAGAACTTCCAATCTCTGTAGATAGAGGTTAATATAATTTAATGAAAATTGATTTAGTAATTGATTTTATTTTAAAGAATAAAGTATTCCTGGATTAGCAAGAGCCAGTAGTCAAAATTGATTTTTAAAAACAATTTCATCACAAGAAATATAAATAATTAAATTGTTATGTGTCACATGAATAGTACAAATGAAAGGGAGAGTTCACTTCAACCACCAGATTGGGTCACAGAAGACCTTTCCAAACAATTATACTTGCATTACAGCTTGAAGAAAGAGCCTGAGATGAAAAAGGTCTGAATTAGGAGGGTGATAATAGCAGGAAAAAGGAATATGTTAGCAGTAGCTAGCTTCAGATGGATTCATCCTGGGCCAACACTATACTGCATTCTTTGCCCATAATAGTTACATCAATTCTTACAACAGATAAACCAAATTTGTAGTGTGATTTCTTTTCCATGGATGAAAAAACCAGAACTGTGAGAGTTTAAACAGTTTGATCCCAAAGATGATTTAACCATATTAATTTCCCACCATTTTCTGTACAATTATCCAAATACATCATGACTAATTCTTCTGCTACAGTTCCTATATTCCCATACCCCAAATGATCTCCCCATTTCTCCACTATACAAATTCTATGACACGTCTCTGATTCTTTTCCTCCAATGTAGGCATCCCTGAACATTCTGTACACATTAATTTCTCCTAAGCAAATGTTTATGCACTTATAAACTTAACCATGTAATTTAACATGCAACAATACTTTGTTGTGTTATTTCTGAGTTTTTCACAGGTAAGTCACCTAATATGAGAGTTTTGAATGCACACATTGTTGCCATTGTATTATCAGAATGTAAGCACTTTGAAGCCTGCAGGCATTCTCTTCAATCAAAGCACATCGCACTGAACTGAGAGAATGGTAAAGTAGCTTTCCCTGGAAATTTCACAAAGATGTCTAGGCAGCACTATTTTATTAATTTAATAAGGATTAATTTACTATCATTCTATGTGAAACTCTTCCAAACTGTCTTATTTAGCCCTTGATCATAATCAATTTAACATCTCTAGGGTATTGGACAAATCTGACACCAAGGAATAGCTTAGCAAACGTTTGCTCAACACAGTTTCAATTTAAGTTACTGAAATGTTAAAAGAATATTAAAAGGAAATCACTCAGAGAATTTTAAAATTAAACTTTTTTGTGATCTCGTACTAGAAATGAGATTTATTTGTACATTAATATAATTCCTAGTGAACTAACCATCTAGGGAGAACAGAATAATTCTTTTTGTGGAGTTATATAGCTAATAGCAGTCCTTTGGTTAATGTCTCATTAAAGATCAAAGAAGAATGGTAGAATTTATTGGTGTAAGTTCTAATTCCATAATACAAAAATTAGATAATAAAGTATATCTTCATGAATGGCACAATGACCCCAAATTTGATCATGTTAAGGAAATTTTTATTATGAAGTCCAAGAATCAAAAATATAACAATGTTATGTTATTTGTGACCTGATCAGTGAAACATCTTATGAATACTTCTGAAAGTTCTTGCAGTTTAACAATGTAAAACCAGTTCTAAACATTTTCTTTTCCATAGTTTTCTAAAATGCTTAGTAAAAGGGTAAAATGACTAAAGTAGTAAGTGCACATGAATAAATTGGAATGTTTTTAGTTAAGACATTTAAGCTAGTTAAAAAATGATGTGTATTAAGTTAAATGTCACTTATCAGTGGTAGCACACTTTCCCAAATTCTTCAGAATGTATAAATGTGAACAAATGCTTTGCCTCTGTGTGTACTTTCAGAGAAACAGTTCATTTTCTGTAAATATGGTAGAGAATCCTCCCTGTCGGAATGTTGCATGATACCTGCTTTCAGTCTTGCGCAATTAGTATCTGTTCTTCATCTGAAAACCAGAAAGGTTTTTAGATTTTTTTTCCAGTTGTTTCTTTCTTCTTTTTTTTATTGAAAGATAATTGCTTTACAGAATTTTGTTGTTTTCTGTCAAACCTCAACATGAATCAGCTATGCTGCTGCTGCTGCTAAGTCGCTTCAGTCGTGTCCGACTCTGTGCGACCCCATAGAGAGCAGCCCACCAGGCTTCCCCTTCCCTGGGATTCTCCAGGCAAGAACACCGTTTCCTTCTCCAATGCGTGAAAGTGAAAAGTGAAAGTGAAGTCGCTCAGTCGTGTCAGACTCTAGCGACCCCATGGACTGCAGCCCACCAGGCTCCTCCATCCACGGGATTTTCCAGGCAAAAGTACTGGAGTGGGGTGCCATTGCCTTCTCCTGAATCAGCTATAGGTATACATATATCCCCTCCCTTTTAAACCTCCATCTCCCTCCCCATTCCACCCCTCTAGGTTGATATAGAGCTCCTTTTTGAGTTTCCTGAGCCATACGGCAAATTCCCGTTGGCTATTCTAAACATGGTAATATAAGTTTTCATGTTATTCTTTCCATACATCTCACCCTATCCCCCACCTCCCCATGTCCATAAGTCTATTCTCTATGTCTGTTTCTCCATTGCTGCCCTGTAAATAAGTTCTTCAGTACCATTCTTCTAGATTCTATATATATGTATGTTAGAATATGATATTTCTCTCTCTTTCTGACTCACTTCACTCTGTATAATAGGTTCTAAGTTCATCTACCTCATCAGAACTGACTCAAATGTATTCCTTTATATGGTTGAGTAATATCTATCTCATTGTGTATATGTATCACAATTTCTTTATCCATTCATCTGTTGATGGACATCTAGGTTGCTTTCATGTTCTAGCTATTGTAAATAGTGCTGCAATGAACAATGGGATACATGTGTCTTTTTCAGTTTTGGTTTCCTTAGGGTATATGCCTAGGAGTAGGATTGCTGGGTCGTATGATGGCTTTACTCCTAGTTTTTTAAGGAATCTCCATACCACCTTCCAGAGTGGCTGTATCAGTTTACATTTCCACCAACAGTGCAAGAGTGTTCCCTTTTCTCCATGCCCTCTCCAGCATTTACTGTTTGTAGACTTTTTGATGATGCCCACTCTGACTGGTGTGAGGTTATATCTCATTGTGGTTTTGATTTGCATTTCTCTAATAATGAGTGATACTGAGCATCTTTTCATGTGTTTGTTAGCCATCTGCATGTCTTCTTTGGAGAAATGTCTGTTTAGGTCTTTTCCCCACTTTTTGATTGGGTTGTTTGTTTTTCTGGCATTGGGTTGTATGTGTTGCTTATACATTTTGGAAATTAATCCTTTGTTAGTTGTTTCATTTGCTATTATTTTCTCCTATTCTGAGGGTTGTCTTTTCACCTGCTTATAGTTCTCTTTGCTGTGCAAAAACTTTTAAGTTTAATTAGGCCCCACTTCTTTACTTTTGTTTTATTTCCATTACTCTAGGAGGTGGGTATCTTCCATTACTCTAGAGATCTTGCTTTGATTTATGTCATCAAGTGTTCTGCCTATGTTTTCCTCTAAGAGTTTTATAGTTTCTAGTCTTACATTTAGGTCTTTAATCCATTTTGAATTTTTCTTTGTGTATGGTGTTAGAAAGTGTTCTAATTTCATTCTTTTACACATAGCTGTCCAGTTTCCCAGCACCATTTATTGAAGAGGCTGTCTTTGCAACATTGTATATTCTTGCCTCCTTTGTCAAAAATAAAGTACCCATAGGTGCATGGGTTTATTTCTGGGCCTTCTATCTTGTTCCATTGGTCTATATTTCTGTTTTTGTGCCAGTACCATACTGTCTTGATGACAGTAGCTTTGTAGTATAATCTGAAGTCAGGAAGGTTGATTCCTCCAGCTCCATTCTTTTTTCTCAAGACTGCTTTGGCTATTTGTGTCTTTTGTGTTTCTATATGAATTGTGAATTTTTTTATTCTAGTTCTGTGAAAAATGCCATTGGTAATTTGATAGGGATCACATTGAATCTGTAGATTGCATTTGGTAATATAATCATTTTCACAATATTGATTTTTCCTACCCAAGAACATGGAATATCTCTCCCTCTGCTTATGTCACCTTTGATTTCTTTCATTTAAAAGATCTCTCTGGTCTTTTTCTTTTTCAAATGTGCATTTCTTTAATTTTGAAAAATATACACAGGAGAAGCCATGTGTTTTACATAGGAATACAGACATTAACAAAGCATTTCTTATAATTTCCCAAAACTCTATTATATCTGTCTGAAATTTAAATTAAATATATCAGAACCTTTTAAGTTAAAATGAGAAACTACTGGATACACTCAACTTTTTCTCAAGATTAAATGAACAGAGAATGTGAGTATGTTTTATGTTAAATAAGGTTTATTGTTAGCTTTATTACCTATAGTCTATAAGATGCAACTTTATTGCAGCTTTGCAAACAGAATACATTTCTTAAAAAAAAAAACTGATCAAAATTTTCCAAATACATATAACTCTATATGATAGAGTAGAGTGCAACACTATTGTTACATAGTTATAGAAATACTATAGAACCCAAGAGCATAGGGTAAGCAAAAGAAATGCAATCCTGAGCCATTTGAAAAAGATGATTTGATGAATCCTTTTAAGTGTAGGTTTAGAAAACATGGAGGAGGGGAAAAAAATACATGCACACTGCAGTCAGGAGTGAAATACATTAAATACCTGTTCAGTAAGACACATGAGGGGGCAAATGGTGAATTTCAGACACATGCACACTCATTCATTCTCCCATTTATTTTCCTGCTACCAGAAAGACCTTTGTGGTCTTTTAAATGTACAAACCAAATTATCATTTCTTGCTCAGAATCTTCTACTGGCTTCCAACACACGGAGAATAAAATCTAATCTCAGCCTACACCACACTGGCTACCTCATCAGTATCAGTTCCAATCACCTGCTGGTCTTAGTTGGATTACTCTTGTTCCAACAACTCTGGTCCCCATGCTAATTTTCAAACCTGTGCACACATTTCTGTTCAAGATCTTTCTACTTGCTATTCCTTCTGCCTAGAAATCTTGTCCCTTACACTTTCACATAGCTTATTCTCTTCTTTCATGAATGTGCCTGTTCTGATGTCAGTCACTCAAAGGGATCTTTCCTGACCATTCATTCTATCACATTTATTTACTGACCATGAAGCAGAGACATTACTTTGCCAAAAAAGGTCTGTCTAGTCAAGGCTATGGTTTTTCCTGTGCTCACGTATGGATGTGAGAGCTGGATTGTGAAGAAGGCTGAGTGCCGAAGAATTGATGCTTTTGAACTGTGGTGTTGGAGAAGACTCTTGAGAGTCCCTTGGACTGCAAGGAGATCCAACCAGGCCATTCTAAAGGAGATCAGCCCTGGGTGTTCTTTGGAAGGAATGATGCTAAGGCTGAAACTCCAGTACTTTGGCCACCTCATGCGAAGAGTTGACTCATTGGAAGACTCTGATGCTGGGAAGGATTGGGGGCAAGAGGAGAAGGGGACGACAGAGGATGAGATGGCTGGATGGCATCACTGACTTGATGGATGTGAGTCTGAGTGAACTCCGGGAGTTGGTGATGGACAGCGAGGCCTGGTGTGCTGCAATTCATGGGGTTGTGAAGAGTCGGACGTGACTGAGCGACTGAACTGAACTGAACTGAACTGATGTTTTCATTTTCTTCATAAAACTTATCATAACCTGCAATTATGTCACTCATTGTCAACCTATTCCAATAGAATAGAAGTTCCATTAGAATAAGGAGTTTCTTTATTTTGTACAATTCTGTATCACCAATACCTAAGTACAGTACCTGACACAAAGTAGTCATTAATTAACAAATTAATTAATCAGATCAGATCAGTCGCTCAGTCGTGTCCAACTCTTTGTGACCCCATGAATCGCAGCACGCCAGGCCTCCCAGTCCATCACCAACTCCCGGAGTTCACTCAGACTCATGTCCATCGAGTCAGTGATGCCATCCAGCCATCTCATCCTCTGTCGTCCCCTTCTCCTCATGCCCCCAATCCTTCCCAGCATCAGAGTCTTTTCCAATGAGTCAAGTCTTCGCATGAGGTGGCCAAAGTACTGGAGTTTCAGCTTTAGCATCATTCCCTCCAAAGAAGTTCCAGGGCTGATCTCCTTCAGAATGGACTGGTTGGATCTCCTTGCAGTCCAAGGGACTCTCAAGAGTCTTCTCCAACACCACACTTCAAAAGCATCAATTCTTTGGCGTTCAACTTTCTTCACAGTCCAACTCTCACATCATCCATGACCACTGGAAAAACCATAGCCTTGACTAGATGAACCTTTGTTGGCAAAGTAATGTCTCTGCTTTTGAATATGCTATCTAGGTCGGTCATAACTTTCCTTCCAAGGAGTAAGCGTCTTTTAATTTCATGGCTGCAATCACCATCTGCAGTGATTTTGGAGCCCAGAAAAATAAAGTCTGACACTGTTTCCACTGTTTCCCCATCTATTTCCCATGAAGTGATGGGACTGGATGCCATAATTTATAATAAATAAATTAATACACATTTTAAATGGATGAATAAATGGATAAAACTATAACTATTGTTAACTCTACCCCCAGCACTCCCCAAACTTCTTTACAGAAGATAATATTCTTGAGGCTCATCTTTTGACTGATTTTTCTCCTAAAGAATTCTTCTAGATTGGTTTTGTATCATTGTTGTCATAAAGACCATACAGTAATAAAGAGAAAAATATTTAGGGAAAACACCTGCTTCCTTTTCCTTCAGACCACTGATATTTCTAAGTCTCTATTTCTGGCAGCATGAAATAGAGATGTATAAGTTGTATAAATTTCATATCAAAGTTTAAACTTCCATCAATTGTATGTATAACACACTGTATACAACCTAGTATCCAATTTTTAGATTTACAAAAAAGCTTATATTTGAAAAATATGCCTTATAGTTGCTTTTCACCAAAGTAGCAACCACAAGGTCCACAGTGGAAAGTAAAGTAGTCAAATGAGTTCTGAAAATAAGGATCATTTCACACCTGAAGACCGGACTAAGGACAACAGAGAAAGAATTAAGAGAATTCTGATTATGCAGTGGCTAGGACATTGCACTTCCGCTGCAGAGGGCAAGGGTCAGTCCCTGGCTGGGAACTAGGATATCATGCTGATGGAGCAGCCAAAAAAAAAAAAAACCTGCAAAGTCAAAAATTAAACGGTAACAGTAGTACATTCAGCTGCTGCTTCAGCAGCTGTCACTTTATTAGTGCTTAAGTAAGCCTGCTGATAATTTCAAAAGATATTGAATAAATCTACCAATCTTGCCACTAATAACAGAATGAAAAATGAACTTCTCAACTGATAATTCTTTAGAAGAGCCATGACTCCAAAGCAATGATTTTTCTTTTAGTGGTGAGAGATAGGTGGTTAATTTTTTAAAATTTTGTTTTCCATTCATTCCCATCCAGAATCTGATTTCATTGTAAGCTCTCAATTGAATGGTTTAGAAATTAATATTCCTATACTAAAATTGTTACCTCTTTTCTCACTGTAATATTTCCATGAACTTTATGTATTTATGGATTAATTAAGCTTTACTTAGCTCCCTGAGGAAAAAAAAAATAGGTTCACAGAAATTGAAGTTTTTTTTTTTCACATTGAGAGTTTAAAGAAAACTAAATTTCTAATAAAAACGATTGGAAACATGCATATTAATATTTCAAAGTGGAATTTAGTATACGTATTATATACATAAGCAAAGCACTGAATGATGGTGTCTCTGACATTTTCTTTCTGCATTTTGGTATTACAGATTTCCTGATTTTAAAATAATATCTTTTAAAATTATAATTTGAGTTAAAATATTTTATTCTGCAAAAGACAATCTCTTAAGTAGGAATGACATTCTATTACTTTCTACAATTCCTAGGGTTATATTTAAACATACAGTAAAAACAACACAAGGGAAAAAACCCTAAAATATTATTCAAAATGTTATTCTATATTCATCCAACAAGTACTTGAGAAGTGAGAGATGTTGAATCGCAGCTTTGACACAAATTTATATGGAAGTTTCAAACCAGAAACTAGAAACATGTCAACACGACATTTAAAATCTCAGGTTAGTTCTTGAGCCTATACAACATTCATACAATTCATTTTTATTGATTTAAGCTAATATTTCCACTACATATCTTCAGCTAAACCTGTTTTCATACCCCAGTTTAAGTGCTCCGGGAACAGAACTGGTGGACCAAGGAAAACTGCTAGCACTAGAATGGATGACTATAAACTACAAGGAGCCGTCTTAATGGAACTGTGAACTTATAATTCTGCTCTAGTAAACCATTCTTCAATGGACAATTGATTAAGCACACAGGCTTTCCAGGATCTATTTTACAATAATAGATAAATTATAAGAGTTGTAAATAACCAATATTATTAAATTTTCCAGTTATGAGCAGTTAGTGTTAAAATGGACATTACTTAGTTTAAAATATTTAGAATTAATTTATTCAGACTATTTCTTGCAATAACATTCCTTCACAAAGGATTATCAAAACCTGACTATGCACGAGGCCTGAGCAAAGTTTAGGATACAAAGGTGTTTATGACAATCTCATTTCTCAGGTGACAGCTGCACAGGAAAGATTAACATAGAAACAACTGGAAACATACAATAACTTCTTCAGTTAAAGTATGTATACGGTGTACCTGTACTATAATTTTACTGACTTGCCCCATTGTTACTCTAATGTGTTAATATAAATGATATTCATTACCAGAATTTACATTAATCCTGTAAAACCTGGAGTTGAAATGGGACGGATACATAAATGCTCCATCAGTAGTAGTATTAAAGGAAGTGGGATGAACTCAAAAAGAAAAAGTGAGAGGCATTATAATCCATCTTAAAGCTCCTACGGAGAAGGCAATGGCAACCCACTCCAGTACTCTTGCCTGGGAAATCCCATGGACAGAGGAGCCTGGTAGGCTATAGTCCATGGGGTCTTGAAGAGTTGGACACAACTGAGCAACTTCAGTTTCACTTTTCACTTTCATTCACTGGAGAAGGAAATGGCAACCCATTCCAGGGTTCTTGCCTGGAGAATCCCAGGGATGGGGGACTGGTGGGCTGCCGTCTATGGGGTCACACAGAGTCAGACACGACTGACGTGACAGCAGCAGGAGCAAAGCTCCTAATTATTCACTCTCCATCACAGGATTAACAATAGCTATGCTGAGGAGGTTAAAAATTAAAGTGATCTTTATTTTTTTCTTGAAGTGATCTTTAAAGTGATTAATTCTTCAATACATTTGTTCAGTCACCTCAGTTCAGTTCAGTCGCTCAGTCGTGTCCAGCTATTTGTGACCCAATGAATCACAGCACGCCAGGCCTCCCTGTCCAACACCAACACCCGGAGTTCACTCAAAGTCATGTCCATTGAGTCGGTGATGCCATCCAGTCATCTCATCCTCTGTCATCCCCTTCTCCTCCTGTCCCCAATCCATCCCAGCATCAGCGTCTTTTCCAATGAGTCAATTCTTTGCATGAGCTGGCTAAAGTACTGGAATTTCAGCTTCAGCATCAGATCCTCCAATGAACAGCAGGACTGATCTAATTTAGGATGGACTGGTTGGATCTCCTTGCAGTCCAAGGGACTCTCAAGAGTCTTCTCCAACACTACAGTTCAAAAGCATCCATTCTTCGGCACTCAGCTTTCTTCAGAGTCCAACTCTCACATCCATACATGACCACTGGAAAAACCATAGCCTTCACTAGACGGACCTTTGTTGGCAAAGTAATGTCTCTGCTTTTCAATACGCTATCTCGGTTGGTCATAACTTTTCTTCCAAGGAGTAAGCGTCTTTTAATTTCATGGCTGCAATCACCATCTGCAGTAATTTGGGGCCCCCCAAAAATAAATTCTGACACTGATTGCACTGTTTCTCCATCTATTTCCCATGAAGTGATGGGACCAGATGCCATGATCTTCGTTTTCACTCTCCTCTTTCACTTTCATCAAGAGGCCTTTTAATTCCTCTTCACTTTCTGCCATAAGGGTAGTGTCATCTGCATATCTGAGGTTATTGATATTTCTCCCAGCAATCTTGATTACAGCTTGTGCTTCTTCCAGCTCAGCGCTTCTCATGATGTACTCTGCATATAAGTTAAATAAGCAGGGTGACAATATACAGCCTTGATGTACACCTTTTCCTATTTGGAACCAGTTTGTTGTTCCATGTCCAGTTCTAACTGACCTGCATATAGGTTTTTCAAGAGGCCGGTCAGGTGCTCTAATATTCCCATCTCTTTCAGAATTTTCCACAGTTCATTGTGATCCACACAGTCAAAGGCTTTGGCATAGTCAATAAAGCAGAAATAGATGTTTTTCTGGAACTCTATTGCTTTTTTGATGATCCAGAGGATGTTGGCAATTTGATCTCTGGTTCCTCTGCCTTTTTTAAAACCAGCTTGAACATCTGGAAGTTTGTGGTTCACATACTGCTGAAGCCTGGCTTGGAGAATTTAGAGCATTACTTTACTAGCATGTGAGATGAATGCAATTGTGTGGTAGTTTGAGCATTCTTTGGCATTGCCTTTCTTTGGGATTGGAATGAAAACTGACCTTTTCCAGTCCTGTGGCCACTGCTAAGTTTTCCAAATTTGCTGGTATATTGAGTGCAGCACTTTCACAGCATCATCTTCCAGGATTTGAAAGAGCTCAACTGGAATTCCATCACCTCCACTAGCTTTGGTTGTAGTGATGCTTTCTAAGGCCCACACTGACTTCACATTCCAGGATGTCTGGCTCTAAGTCATTGATCACACCATTGTGATTATCTGGGTCATGAAGATCTTTTTTTACAGTTCTTCTGTGTATTCTTGCCACCTCTTCTTAATATCTTCTGCTTCTGTTAGGTACATACCATTTCTGTCCTTTATCGAGCCCATCTTTGCATGAAATGTTCTCTTGATATCTCTAATTTTCTTGAAGATCTCTAGTCTTTCCCATTCTGTTGTTTTCCTCTATTTCTTTGCATTGATCTCTGAGGAAGGCTCTCTTATCTCTCCTTGCTATTCTTTGGAACTCTGCATTCAGATGCTTATATCTTTCCTTTTCTCCTTTGCTTTTCGCTTCTCTTCTTTTCACAGCTATTTGTAAGGCCTCCTCAGACAGCCATTTTGCTTTTTTGCATTTCTTTTCCGTGGGGATGGTCTTGATCCTTGTCTCCTGTACAATGTCATGAACCTCTGTCCATAGTTCATCAGGCACTCTATCTATCAGATCTAGTCCCTTAAATCTATTTCTCACTTCCACTGTATAATCATAAGGGATTTGGTTTAGGTCATACCTGAATGGTCTGGTGGTTTTCCCCCTTTCTTCAATTTAAGTCCGATTTTGGCAATAAGGAGTTCATGATCTGAGCCACAGTCAGCTCCTGGTCTTGGTTTTGCTGACTGTATAGAGCTTCTCCATCTTTGACTGCAAAGAATATAATCAATCTGATTTCAGTGTTGACCATCTGGCGATGTCCATGTGTAGAGTCTTCTCTTGTGTTGTTGGAAGAGGGTGTTTGCTATGACCAGTGCGTTCTCTTGGCAAAACTCTATTAGCCTTTGCCCTGCTTCATTCCGTATTCCAAGGCCAAATTTGCCTGTTACTCCAGGTGTTTCTTGACTTCCTACTTTTGCATTCCAGTTCCCTATAAGGAAAAGGACATCTTTTTTGGGTGTTAGTTCTAAAAGGTCTTGTAGGTTTTCATAGAACCGTTCAACTTCAGCTTCTTCAGTGTTACTGGTTGGGGTATAGGCTTAGATTACTGTGATATTGAATGGTTTGCCTTGGAAACGAACAGAGATCATTCTGTCGTTTTTGAGATTGCATCCAAGTACTGCATTTCGGACTCTTTTGTTGACCATGATGGCCACTCCATGTCTTCTGAGGGATTCCTGCCCGCAGTAGTAGATATAATGGTCATCTGAGTTAAATTCACCCATTCTAGTCCATTTTAATTCACTGATTCCTAGAATGTCGACGTTCACTCTTGCCATCTCCTGTTTGACCACTTCCAATTTGTCTTGATTCATGGACCTGACATTTCAGGTTCCTATGCAATATTGCTCTTTACAGCATCAGACCTTGCTTCTATCACCAGTCACATCCACTACTGGGTATTGTTTTTGCTTTGGCTCCATCCCTTCATTCTTTCTGGAGTTATTTCTCCACTGATCTCCAGTAGCATATTGGGCACTGACAGACCCAGGGAATTCCCCTTTCAGTATTCTATCATTTTTCCTTTTCATACTGTTCATTGGGTTCTCAAGGCAATAATACTGACATGGTTTGTCATTCCCTTCTCCAGTGGACCACATTTAGTCAGACCTCTCCACCATGACCCACCCGTCTTGGGTGGCCCCACACGGCATGGCTTAGTTTCACTGAGTTAGACAAGGCTGTGGTCCATGTGATCAGATTGGCTAGTTTTCTGTGAGTATGGTTTCATTGTGTCTGCCATCTGATGCCCTCTCGCAACACCTACCATCTTACTTGGGTTTCTCTTACCTTGGACATGGGGTATCTCTTCACGGCTGCTCCAGCAAAGTGCATTTGTTAGACTCCCTTAAACATTACAGAGAATAAATGATAATAAGATCTTCTGTATATCTTCCATCAGAAGAGAGACAGTTCAGTTCAGTTCATTTGCTCAGTCACGTTTGACTCTTTTGGGCCTCATGGACTGCAGCACACCAGGCTTCCCTGTCCATCACCAACTCCAGGGTTTACTCAAACTCATGTGCATTGAGTTGGTGATTCCATCCAACCATCTCATCCTCCATCATCTCCTTCTCCACCCACCTTCAATCTTTCCCAGGATTAGGGTCTTTTCAAATGAGTCAGTTCTTCACATCAAGTAGCCAAAGTATTGGAGTTTCAGCTTCAGCATCATTCCTTCCAGTGAATATTCAGAATTCATTTCTTTAGGATTGACTAGCTGGATCTCCTTGCAGTCCAAGGGACTCTCAAGAGTCTTCACCAACACCACAGTTAAAAAATATCAATTCTTCAGTGCTCAGCTTTCTTTATAGTTCAACTTCACATCCATACATGACTACTGGAAAAACCATAGCTTTGACTAGATGGACCTTTGTTGGGAAAGTAATGTCTATACCTTTTAATATGCTGTATAGCTTGGTCATAGCTTTTATTCCAAGGAGTAAGTGTCTCTTTATTTCATGGCTTCAGTCACCATCTGCAGTGATTTTGGAGCCCCCCAAAATAAAGCCTGTCACTGTCTCTATTGTTTCCCCATCTATTTGCCATGAAGTGATGGGACCAGATAACACGATCTTAATTTTCTGAACGTTGAGCTTTATGCCAACTTTTTCACTCTCCTCTTTCACTTTCATCAAGAGCCTCTTTAGTTCTTCACTTTCTGCCATGAGTGGGGTATACATATACATATGTACATATGTATATGTATACATATATATACATATCTGAGGTTATTGATATTTCTCCCAGGAATTTTTATTCCAGCTTATGCTTCATCCAACTCAGCATTTTGCATGATATAATCTGCATATAAGTTAAATAAGCAGGGTGAGAGTATACAGCCTTGATGTACACCTTTCTGGATTTGGAACCAGTCTGTTGTTCCATGTCCAGTTCTAACTGTTGCATCTTGACCTGCATACAGATTTCTCAGAAGGCAGGTCAGGTGGTCTGTATTTCCATATCCTGAAGAATGTCCCACAGTTTGTTGTGACCCACATAGTCAAAGGCTTTGGTGTAGTCAATAAATCAGAAGTAGATGATTTTCTGGAAATCTCTCACTTTTTTGATGATCCAGCGGACATTGGGAATTTGATCTCTGGTTCTTCTGTCTTTTCTAAATCCAGCTTGAACATCTGGGTGTTCATGGTTCATGAACTGTTGAAGCCTGGCTTGGAGAATTTTGAGCATTACTTTGCTAGTGTGTGAGATGAGTACAGTTGTGCAGTAGTTCGAATATTCTTTTGACATTGCCTTTCTTTGGGATTGGATTGAAAACTGATCTTTTCCAGTCCTGTGGCCACTGCTGAGTTTTCCAAATTTGCTGGCATATTGAGTGCAGCACTTTCACAGCGTCATCTTTCAGGATTTAAAATAGCTCAACCAAATTCCATCACCTTCACTACCTTTGTTCGTAGTGATGCTTCCTAAGGCCCACTTGACTTTGCATTACAGGATGTCTGGCTCTAGGTGGGCAATCACACCATCGTGGTTATCTGGATCATGAAGATCTCTTTTGTATAGTTCTTCTGTGTATTCTTGCCACCTCTTTTTAATATCTTCTGGTTCAGTTAAGTCCATATCATTTCTGTCCTTTATTGTGCCCATCTTTGCATGACATGTTCTCTTGGTATCTCTAATTTTCTTGAAGAGCTCTCTAGTCTTTTCCATTCTATTGTTTTTCTCTATTTCTTTGCAATATCACTGAAGAAGGCTTTCTTTTCTCTCCTTGCTATGCTTTGGAACTCTGCATTCAAATGGGTATGTCTTTCCTTTTCTCCTTTGCCTTTAGCTTCTCTTCTTTTCTCAGCTATTTGTCAGGCCTCCTCAGACAACCATTTCACCTTTTTTAATTCCTTTTTCTTGGGGATGGTCTTGATCACTGCCTCCTGTACAATGTCATGAACTTCTGTCCATAGTTCATCAGGCACTCTGTCTATCAGATCTTATCCCTTGAATCTACTTCTCACTTTAACTGTATAATCATAAGGGATTTGATACATAGGTCATACATGAATGGTCTAGTGGTTTTCCCTCCTTTCTTCAATTTATGTCTGAATTTGGCAATAAGGAATTTATGATCTGAGCCAAACTCAGCTCCCAGTCTAGTTTTTGCTGACTGGATAGAGCATCTCCATCTTTGGCTGCAAAGAATATAATCAATCTGATTTTAGTATTGACCATCTGGTGATGTCCATGTGTAGAGTCTTCTCTTGTGTTGTTAGAAGAGGGTTTTGCTATGACCAGTGTGTTCTCGTGACAAAACTCTATTAGCCTTTGACCTGCTTCATTTTGTACTCCTAGGCCAAATTTGCCTGTTACTCCAGGTATATAATGATTTCCTACTTTTGCATTCCAGTCCCCTATAATGAAATGGATATCTTTTGGGGGTGTTAGTTCTAGGAGTTCTTGTAGGTCTTCATAGAATTGTTCAATGTCAGCTTCTTCAGCATTACTGGTTGGGGGATAGACTGGGATTACTCTATTGAATGGTTTCCCTTAGAAAAGAGATCATTCTGTTGTTTTTGAGATTGCATCCAAGGACTGCATTCTGGACTCTTGTTGACTATAATGGTTACTCCATTTCTTCTAAGGTATTCTTGCCCACAGTAGTAGATATAATGGTCATCTGAGTTCAGTTCAGCCATTCCAGTCCATTTTAGTTCACTGATTTCTCAGATGTCGATGGTCACTCTTGCCATCTCCTGTTTGACCACTTTCAATTTGCCTTGATTCATGGAGCTAACATTCCAGATTCCTATGCAATATTGCTGTTTTTGGCATTGGACTTTACTTCCATCACCTGTCACATCCACAGCTAGGTGTTGTTTTTGCTTTGTCTTTGTCTCTTCATTCTTTCTGGAGTCATTTTTCCACTGATCTCCAGTAGCATACTGGGCACCTACCAACCTGGGGAGTTCATCTTTCAGTGTCATATCTTTTTTCCTTTTCTTACTTTTCATGGGGTTCTCAAGACAAGAATACTGAAGTGGTTTGCCATTACCTTGTCCAGTGGACCATGTTTTGTCAGAATTCTCAACCGTGACCCATCCATCGTGGTTGGCCCTACCTGGCATGGCTCATAGTTGCATTGAGTTAGACAAGGCTGTGGTCTATGTGGTCAGTTTGGTTAGTTTTCTGTGATTGTGCTTTTCATTTAGTCTGCCCTCTGATGGATAAGGATAAGAATCTTATGGAAGCTTCTTGATGGGAGAGACTGACTGAGAGGAAAACTGGGTCCTTGTTATGACAGGCACAGCCATGCTCAGTGAATCTTTAATCCAATTTTCTGTTGATGGGCAGGGCTGTGTTCCCTCACTGTTGGGGCTTCCCTGGTAAAGGCTCAGCTGGTAAAAAATCCAACTGCAATGAGGGAGACCTGGGTTAGATCCCTGAGTTGGAAAGATCCCCTGGAGAAGGGAAAGGCTACCCACTCCAGTATTCTGGCCTGGAGAATTCCACAGACTGTATAGTCCATGGGGTTGCAAAGAGTCAAACACAGAAGATAAGCTCTATTCTTATCTAAGAAGAGAGATAACATTTTGCTAAATAGAACATACCTCTCTCCCAGAACTTACTTTACAAATAGATTTACCTCATATGCTGAATTACTAAGCAAACTTAACTAAGTGGGTCAAATCTAAATTATAAATTTACTTAACTCCTTACATTTAAAAGTCTGTGTTATATGCTTAGAACAAATACAAAGCACATATTAGTATTTGTTAAACAGATAAACAGAGCTTCCCTGGTGCCTCAGTGGTAAAGAATATGTGTGTGCTAAGTTGCTTCAGTCATATCAACTCTTTGTGACCCCATGGACTGCAGCCCGCCAGGCTCCTCTCTCCATTGGACTTTCCAGGTAAGAAAACTAGAGTGGGTTGCCATGCCGTTCTCCAGGTGATCTTCCTGTCCCAAGGATTGTACCCGCATCTCCTATTTCTCCTGCATTGGCAGGTGGGTTCTTTATCATTAGTGTCGTCTGGACACAACTTAGTAACTAAACAAGAACGAAACAGTTAGACTGTTATAATAATATACACAGTAAGAAAGAACTTTGGGCAATAAAATATTCAGATATATCTAAATAGCTAGGCTGTATTGCATGTAGACGGAGAAGGAAATGGCAACCCACTCCAGTGTTCTTGCCTGGAGAATCCCTGGGACGGGGGAGCCTGGTGGGCTGCCGTCTATGGGGTTGCACAGAGTCGGATATGACTGAAGCGACTTAGGAGCAGCAGCAGCAGCATTGCATGTAGATATCTTTATAATTGATACTCTAATAAAAAATACTTTGTAATATGTTTTCTCTGGTTTCCATGACTAAGGAAATTCCTTTGTTGCTGTTGTTTAGTCGCCTAGTCATGTCTGATGCTTTTGCAACCCCACAGACTTTAGCCGGCCAGGCTCATCTGTCCATGGAATTTCCCAGGCAAGAATACTGGAGTGGGTTGACATTTCCTTCTCCAGAAAATCTTCCCAATCCATAGATGGAACCCATTATCTCCTGCATTGGCATGCAGATTCTTGAGCCACCTGGGATTTCCAGTGAAATTCTTTAAATCTGCATTACTTAATTGCTTTAAAGGTTTTAATTGTTTATTTGATATTTGTTAAAATGTTTGATGGAGAAGGAAATGACAATCCACTCCAGTATTTCTTGTTTGGAGAATTCCACAGACAAGCCTGGTGTGCTACAGTCCACTGGGTCACAAAGAGTCAGACATGACTAAGTGACTAACTTTCACTTTCACTTTCAAAATGTTTGAGGTATGAGGGAACTAGGAATCTTGAAATCTATCTGAAATCATTCACTCAATTATTTAACAAGTTATTTTTGAGCAATTCACCAATTTATTTAACAAATATTTATTCTTGAATGACTGCTGTGTAATAGGAACTGTTCTAGATGCTCATAGTACTGCAAAGACAGACAAAGTGAAGAAAACAGTCACCTATCAAGAAACAATTTTATGCGATAATGTCAGAACATGAAGAGTGCTGAGAAGGAAGATAAATCAGGTTAAGAGGATCAGAGTATGACTAGGGAAGAAGGGACTAGGATGAGCAAAGGAAATCTCTCCAAGGTCCTGAAGTTTGAGTCCAGACCTCAGTGAAGTTGGGGATAAAGCCCTGAGATATTCTGATCAGAGTTCCCTGGCAGAGGGACTTATAAGTTACAAATGCTCTGGGGTAGATAGGACCTGGGTATGTGGAAGGAGTAGTATACATGTCTCCACCTCCCCCCACCCCCCACAAGTTTCTCTCACTAAATCATCCTCTTGAGAAAGTCCCATGGAAATATAGAAACATCACATGACATACACTTCAAACCCTAAACAAAAGGTGTCAGATTTAGAAAACTTTTGTTATTGCACCTCTCATTTCACTCTTGTTTGGTTTTACCAATAAAAGGAAATGATACCATTTATATTTATGCTCTTCTATTTATGCTATAAATGTGGTTCTATAAATTCTTTTATTCAAATTAACTGCAAAAGAGCTGTTTAGTTGTGCCTTAGAATTTGTTAAAATATTATAATACCAAGTAAATATTTAAGAAAAACCTTATGTTTGTGGTAACTCAGTTTTATATAAATAATACTAGAAAAATAGGTCAATAATACTATCCACAGTAATTCTGAATCTGTGACATGACCTTACTCCTATATCCACCTATGTGATCACAGACGCCCTACAGAAATCTGTCAATTAGTAAAAATAGCTTTATGATTTTCTGCAAATATCACTGAGGAACAGCAATTTCCTTTCAGAATAGTTGATTTTCCTAATAATCCAGGTGTAATGATTGAGCTGATACCACTTCCCCATGTTTATTAATAATAATTGAAGCTATTCCCATATTTGTTTAATACAAGTTAATAACATATTCCCATATATTTAAGGATGCTTGAATAACTCACAGTTAAGTCTGAACAAAAAGGTTAAATAACAAAAGTCCTGCAAAGCAGCAAATGAAAATCTCTCTAATACTGCTATAGTTGCAGTAGTGTTTGATAGTAGAAAACTGAATGGAATATTGAGAAATAGATCCATAAAACAAAGGTTAGAATTTTCCATTTATTGTTTTATCTAGGCTCCCCCCACTTTGGTCCTTCTTTCTGTCTTCCCTTTTTTCCTAACTCTTTCTCTTTCTTTTTACTTCCCTAAAACCAGAACAATTGACTTTTTGTGTGTTGCTAAAAACTTTATGCAATAGAATTAAATGTCTAATTTCAGATGTAGAAGAACTTGATGGAAATCATAAGCGAAAATGTTTGTATTGAATGAAAAACAGGCTACTCTTCCAGGCTGCTTAGATCTTATATGTATCCATTGTACTAGAATTTCACATCTCAAATTTTTAGAAAATTTCCAAATTCAGAAACAGGCTGATACATAAAGGTATTTTCTCAAGATCACCTGTAATCTGGGACTGTGAGTAGCTTTCATGCCTTATAAGGGAATAATTAATAAATTAGAATATAACTAGAAAGAATTACTATACATTATTAAGCAGCATTTTACAAAGTTTC
Source organism: Bubalus bubalis (assembly GCF_019923935.1). Lineage (NCBI taxonomy): Eukaryota > Metazoa > Chordata > Mammalia > Artiodactyla > Bovidae > Bubalus > Bubalus bubalis. The sequence continues at coordinate 56,204,783 of NC_059166.1, read as the reverse complement.
CAATGAAACTGCCTGAACACTGAGAAAGTGAAAGTGAAAGGCGCTCATTTGTGTCCGACTCTCTGTGACTCCATGGGCTATACAATCCATGGAATTCTCCAGGCCAGAATACTGGGGTGGGTAGCCTTTCCCTTCTCCAGGGGATCTTCCCAACCCAGGGATCAGACCCAGGTCTCCCACATTGCAGGCAGATTCTTTACCATCTGAGCCACCAGGGAGGCCCAAGTATACTGGAGTGGGTAGCCTATCCCTTCAACGGTCAATGAATATAGAAACACAATATTAAACATGAATTCAACTCAATAAAAACATAGTAAACTTATAACTTATAGATTATATGCATCGAGTTATACCAACTAATCACAAATTATACAGCATTTTAGATCTCAATTTAAGTAATTATGATAAGACAACCAGGAAAATGTAAATGAGTACTGATTGTTGGGTCCTTGATGTCATTAAGGAGTCATATTTTTCTTATGTGATAATGAGAGTGTGCCCATTTTTTTTAAATTTCAGTTCCTTTCTTTTAGTGGTAAATACTGAAGTGTACATAACATGATATAAAGTCTTAAGATTTGTTTCAAAATAATGCAGGTGGCAAGCAAGTGTGCAGGAGCAGAGATGAAATAAAAATGGCCATGTGTTTATAATCCATGAGGCTTGGTGATGGGTACATGAAACTTCATTTTACTTTTCTATTCGTACATTTTGAGAAGTTGTATAAAACAATGTTTTGAAAGTATAGAATCAATGTAAATAAACTGAGCAAAATGTTAATAATGCATATTTCATGTTAGAATAACAGTTTTTTATATTGTTTCTCAATTTTATAATTTTTATCTACTGAAAATATATTTATTCCAAAGAAAAAGAAAAATATGTGTCATTTAAATATATGTGTATCCTTCCTTGAAAACTTTTACTAATCAAATGAAATGCAACTATGAACAATAAGTTAAATCTAGAGAATTTTTGTGGTCATTTTATTTAAGAATATAAAGACTGAGATACACATGAAAAGTTTTACCTGACCAAAACTTATCAGTTAACTTTAGTACAAATACAGCTTTCTTTTGATAGTAAATAATTTTAAAACATGAAAGGTGTAAATAGTTTAAGGACTCTTTAATTCTAATTTCTGAAAAGCAATCAATGTATTTGAGGGTAATGAATAATCAGCTCCCCTTTCATAATAAGTATTTTATCCTGAACAATTCTGATGAAGTATCTGATATCAAATATTAAATAACATGTTGAAGAAAGTACTATTGTATATCATAGCTATTGATTCTTAGCTTTTATATATATATATATATATATATATATATATATATATATATATCCATGGAGTTTTTCCAGGAGTAAGAGGGAACAATACTCAATTTGATTATATTTCTGAATCTTTCCATATCTACACAAAAACTCAGAACAATGACTAAATTATAAAAACATTATATATTCATGACTTCAGAAGGTAATTACTATTCATTCACTGGTTTAAAAGTTCACATAAATATATCTCATAGTAGAGTAAAATAAGCTTCTATTTTCTCATCTGTGAAACAATATGACAGGCTCTATCAATCACTATTTACTGGTAGACTAGGCAGAATGGGGATCCCTCCCAGAATTTATATAAGATTCCTTGAAGCAAGAAATACCAAAGGAATGATAAAAACGTAATGAATTGTACGAAGAAAAGATCAATGGAGTTGTTAGAAGAAGATTTGGGGAATACTTTGAGACTTAAACTATGAGCAAGAAAGACCAATATAGCAATTAATAATCATAGATTCTGGATTTATTAGTGATCCAAATTTCCTGATCAGCATCCAGAATCTATTTCCATGGCAGGTAGCTGCAGAGATGGGTATATTTAGTCTACCAGAATATAGTTGTCCAAAATAATGGACTAAAACATAGGGCACTGGCAATAGTGGGGGTCACACAGTTATAAGAATGACCTTGACTTTTGCCCACTTATAAGAAAGATCACATCCAGTTTGGGTTCTATTTAGCTAGCACTAATAATGGATATTCACAGGAGCCCAGCGGACAACATCATGTTTCAACTTGTCAGTGAACCAAATCTAGGTATTTAGAAGAACTGCTATGAATCGAGGGCCCTGGTTAGTCAGCAGCTATTTTAAGCTGTGAAGTGGAGGATAAAATTTTCCCCAAAGGGATAGTTACCTCTTTTCAGATAAAGCCAAGATGTCACTGCTGCCTGGATGACTGAGTTCTTCAATATGCTATTTCCACTTGATAAATGAAACTTTTACAGTCTTCCCATATAGTTAGTTACTAAAGCCTAAGTTGCCCTACCTCAAAATAGGACCATCAAGCCACAGAGTCACAAGGTTTCTATGGATCAGGCATTCATTTTCATCAGTGGTCTGGCTGCAAACTAACAGCTGTTTTTAAAAGGATGTAGATGGTGGCCATGCCTAGAAGGTGATGAGCTCAGAATTCTGAGGGAAAATTTCAGGTACACAACACCAAGAGGCAAAAGCATCAGCCACCGAGACTTACAGTCTAAAGGGGTCACTAGGATCGTGGGATTGAAAAGTACTAGAACTTTTCTACATGTAACTTTTTATGATTGGGAAGATTCCCTCTGGGCCTTAAGAAATGACATATTACAGGCAAACTCTTTTTATTACATACATATGTAGAAGCAACAAACACACTATGTTGAATTGGTCCAAAGGTCCCTTAACATAAGGCCATGTTAGATTCCTTCCTCTTTTGTGGATACTGACACTGATCAGCAGAATGTGGATGACTCATGAAACCAATGAGACTAGGCAGTATGGTGCCTTGGTCACCTATATCCAACAAAGCCATACAAATTTTCTTACCTGACCAAAGTTCTCAGATATACATGAACAGGAGTTTGCAGTCTTTAGTCTCTCTGGAAAACAGAAAGACTTTGTTCCAATCTCTGCTAATTCTTGTTCTTGAGTAAACTGGGATTGATAGAGATAGTGAGAGGGATCAGGGAGATGGAGGTGGAGAGCAGCTCCCCATCAGGAAGCAAGACTCATTTATCAATACTTTCAGTTTTGAGCAGTGTGTTGGTTGTTTGCTAATCACTCAAAGTTCCCATGTTTTGGGCCAGTCTAGTGATCTATATTAGATGGCAAGATCCTTAGTTTGAAATTATCTGTTTCACCAATGAGACCTGTTAATGCAGCAGCCACAGATACATTGCCTTTCAGCTAGAACCATGGGGATTTCTGTATTAAATTCATGATAATGCACTTTCTTCTACCTGATCAATTCACCCTTTGGACAGTATACCTCAGTACTACTTCCTGCTTTCTAGGCTCTAACCATTCATCAACAGCAAAAGATAGCCCCTTAATCTTTCTTCTTGCCCACTATTTGGATAAAAGCATTTGCTCCTAGACCCTAGGAATTGGTCTCAAACCATTAAACCCAGCTCATAAAGCCTGTGGCCTTGAAATTTTAGAAACCCATATCTCTATTCTTATCCCATTCTCACTGCCTATTTGCAGAAGTTCCTGTAGTCTGAATACTTAAATTCCTTTGTCAGTTAGATGCATTAGAAATCAGTCTGTTCTTTATTTTTAATGTTTTTTTTTTCTCTTTGTATTGTTCACAATGGGGTAAATTTATTCATTTTTTTAGCCTATCCTATCTCTTAGAGTATATTTTTTTATTTATTGGTAAATATTTTACCAAAATTCCAGCAAATTCTCAGGTATTATCTTTTTAAATATTACTTCTTTGCAATTATTTCCATTGTTTTCTTCTGGAACTCCTACTCAACATATGATGAAACTTCTCAATTTATTCTCCATTTTCCTTATCTCTTCTTTCAAAAATTATATATTTTTTATTTATCTATGTTTTTGTGTTGATTAAATTAATCACTATTTTTAACTCATTCTCTTTTCATGTTCAATATACCTAGTCTAATTTTTTTAATGACATTTTTACTACTTGTTAAACATTTATTATTTTTATTTTTCATATTTTCATATATAATTTTACTATATAATTTCTTTTCGTGCATTGTATATAGTTTTAAAAGATATTTTGCCTTTAGTTTTTATTTATAAAATATTGACAGTTGTACAAAATGTATTTTGCAAGGATAAAACCATGTTCTATTGTGTTTTTGTCAATATAAGCTTGCATTTTTTTTTGTTATTTTTGACCTATTTCATTCCCTCTCTCACTAGCTCAAGTATCCTCACAGATTCCTTTCAAGTGGTCCTATTATTTCTTTAATTCTGTGATCCCTTTCTCATCTTCCAATCCATAGCAATGTTTCAAAAGGATAGTTTGAGTTTCACATCCCCTGGTTATATTGGTGTTTGAATCTAGTTCTGAAATAATCAGGTAACTTGACAGAGTTCTTACTTACCTGACTGAATCTGTGCCTTTCTGTTTAACTAGAATCACAACTTTCAAATAAACCAAGCCTCCAATAGTTTAATGGAGAAGGAAATGGCAACCCACTCCAGTATTCTTGCCTGGAGAATCCTGTCTACAAAGGAGCCTGGTGGGCTGCTGTCCATAAGGTCACACAGAGTCAGACACGACTGAAGCAACTTAGCATGCATGCATGCATTGGAAAAGGAAATGGCAACCCACTCCAGTGTTCTTGCCTGGAGAATCCCAGGGACCGGGGAGCCTGGTGGGCTTCAGTCTATGGGGTCGCACAGAGTCGGACACGACTGAAGCGACTTAGGAGCAGCAGCAGCCAGAAGTTTAATGCTGCCTTCACAATGAACCACACCCAAGGTCCTGGTTTCAAGCAGTAAACCTGTTTTTACACTTAGACTTCACACAAAGTACTCTTGTACTGTTGATCCTGTTCGTGATGCCAGTTGTCTTGTTGTTCACACTGTTTGCTGAACCCAGGGTAGGCAAGGCATGAACTAAGAGGCTGGAAGAAGATGTGAGGAGTCATAGGAACTGCAGGCACGTCTATTCTCTCCTGGCTGGCACAGCAGCCATAACACAGCCTCTATCCTGGCTGACACAGCAGCTTTAGAAGCAGCCATAACATAGCCATTATATAACCTCATATAACACAACCATGATGTTGCTCCAATGTAGTAGCCCCAATGCAGCAGCAGCCAGGGCTTTCATGGTGAAGTTCATACAGGCATACTGCACAAAGTAGCCCATGACCAAGCGAATACCTTGTGATGTGCATGTGCAGTGCTATAAGTAAGCTCAGCTGTTACATAACTGTGCAAAATCATTGTTACAGAACATGGGGTGAGAGTGCATGAGAGCATGGGGTGAGAGTGTCTGACTGGCAACATCTTGTTGATTTCCTCACAATTTTTAATCAATGGATAATTCTAGACCAACAAGCTCTACTTATGCATCAGGGCCCTGGGGTTGATAGCTTTAGCTGGGTTTATTCTGCTTATTTTGCATGGATTTTTGTTTTGGGTATTAATCAAGGAGGAGCCTTAATTAGTTTTGGGGTCTTAGAGGAGTCTTCAAAGCCTGATATTTCTACATCATCTCGACAAGAAATAAAGGAGTAGGGTTTTTCCCCCTAAGTTTATTATAATATACATTCTTTCTGGCAAGATGGTTCAAAGAGGTAAAGATAGCAAATAGTAACCTAAGAGGGAAAATGAGGAAAATCGTATGGAAACCAGTGGCAAAGAATGCTTCAGAATAGGAAGGTGAATAAATAGCTTTTTACAGATCAAATAAGATAAAGCCTGACAAATATCTATGGGATTTAGCAACTTGGCAACATTAATAAGAGCAATTTTTGATGACATGTTTGCTCAAAAACAATTATTGGTGAGATATGAGATGCACTGTACAACCAAATAAAGAAGGAAAGGTAAAGATGATAAGGACGTTTGCCTCAGAGGGTAACTTGAAACATTGGGTGACTGCTGAAATATATTTTTCTTAATGAGAAATCATGGTCCTTTAAAAATACAAATGTAAATTGATCAGAAGTGAAAGGCTTAGATGTCTAAAGCAGAGAAAGAAAGAAACTTAGATCTAAAAATTCCTGAACACACAAGCTAGAATGGAAAAGAAAGATGGAAAGATAATCCCTGAGAAGGACCAATCTCTCCATCAAACCTACAAGAGGACAAAACAGCTGTTAATGAGCAGTGCTTGTAAATTCGATGATCAGCATTGAGGTAGGACATTCTTATCTAATGATTCTATTTCTCTTAGAAGCAGGAGAGCAGGTTTTCTGTTTAAGTTGGAGAGGGACTGGTAGACTTGAGAAGCAGAAAGAAACTTTAAGAACAGTGTTGCAGAATGTAAGAGAGTGTGGTAACTACAAAGAGTTTGTAGCAGTTGTGACAGAATTGACAGCTCATTTGGGATTACTATCAGTTATAGAGGCTCCTTTTTTCATGATGGGTTGATTTTCTCCAGCTGAGTTTACTTTTCTGAGTCAGGCCCAGTGGAGAAGATAATGACACAAATACAGGGTCAAGTTTTGCTGTAAAATGACAGAGGAAAAATAAATTCGGTACTAGAGAAGAATGTCTGTGACAATAAAAGAGAGAAACTAAGCTGGATATGGAGAAATACAATGAAGGAAAGAACTGATATATGAAAAACAAATAGATGATTGATCAACTCATAGGTTTGAGAGGGTCAAAATCAAGTGTAATGGGGTCAAATACATTTAAAAGTAAGAGGAAAGGAGTTGAATTTCTGAGTTACTGATCTAAAAGTTAGTGTATTTTGAGTCACAATAATGATTGTGATGCAATTGAGCCTGGTGGGCTACAGTCCAGGGGACGCAAAAAGTTGGACACGACTGAGTGACTAAGTATAGCATATAGGCATATATAAAATGTGGCTAAAAGGCTCCTGGGAATGAACAACTCAAGAAGTTTGGGTCCATGGTGATGAATGAGTCATCTATAAAGACATTGAAGACATAAAGACATAAAAACAAAAAAGACATAAAGACAAAAAAAATTTATATAAAGACATAAAATCAACTATCTTAAAGTGATCCAGTGGTTAAAGTTAACAGTGGATGAGTAACTGTGATTAAGAAGTGAGTGGAGGATAACTTAAAAAAGAGAAGGAAGAGTATATCCAGAGACATGCACCTCAAAGAAGCATGGCTTTTCTGGAGCTTAGAGAATTCATGAACTGGGAACAGCAATAAGGAGAGTGGTATTGGGTACTGAGGTATTCAATTATATTCTGGTTTTTCTTTTTCTGAGCACATAGTTGACTATACTCCTTTCTTGTCATGAAGTTGAGCATAGTCATTTGCTATTTTGGTTAATGGAATAAAAGGAGAAGCAGTATGCTTTCATTTCTAAGAAGAAACTTTTAAGAGACAGTGTCCAATTCAAAATGTTCCCACTCTTTCCCTGATGTGATCAATCAGCAATGCTCACATGGCAGTGGCTCCATCAGCTTGGCTTCTAATGAGAAAATATGGAGCAGAACACTCAGCTGGCCTTTAATCCATACATAGTTGAAGTGAGAAACAATTTCTGTAGGTAAAAACTACAGACATTTGGGTTTAGCTCATGATGTCTGATCCAGTCTTTCTTATAAATCTGACCCAGCCTTTCATACTGGAGCACCAAAGAATTGAGTCTTTCAATTTGTGGTGCAGAGGACTCTTGAGAGTCTCTTGCGGAGCAAGGAGATCAAACAATTCAATCCTAAAGGAAATGAACCCCGAATATTTACTGAAGGACTGATGCTAAATCTGAAGCTCCAATACTTTGGCCAACTGATGAGAAGAGCCAACTCATTGGAAAACACCCTGATGCTGGGAAAAATGAATGGCAGGAGGAGAATGGGGTGACGGAGGATGAGATGGTTAGATGGCATCACTGACTCAATGGACATGCGTTTCAGCAAACTCTGGGAAAGGGTGAAGGACAAGGAAGCCTGATTTGCTGTAGTCCATGGGGTTGCAAAGATTTTGACATGACTTAGTGACTGAACCGGAGAAGGCAATGGCACCCCACTCCAGTACTCTTGCCTGGAAAATCCCATGGACTGAGGAGCCTGGTAGGCTGCAGTCCATGGGGTCGTGAAGAGTCGGACACGACTGAGCGACTTCACTTTCAGTTTTCACTTTCATGCATTGGAGAAGGAAATGGCATCCCACTCCAGTGTTCTTGCCTGGAGAATCCCAGGGACGGGGGAGCCTGGTGGGCTGCCGTCTATGGGGTCGCACAGAGTCGGACACAACTGAAGTGACTTAGCAGCAGCAGCAGTGATTGAACAACAAAAATAGCCTCTCAAGGTAAGTGAGGTGAGACAGAGTAGCCATCATGGACAGGCCTACAGAGAGAGAGCAATTTGAACAGGAGAGAGGCCAAACATGGTAGGAAATAGCCAAGGAAGAGAATGGAAATGAAGGAAGATTATTAATGATGGAGGGTAGGGATACAGAGAATATAATAAATGGCTTGTGAGAAAGGAAGCAAGGGGTAACACAGGTCAGAGCAAAGTCAAAATATCCCAGCACATTGTACAGATAAAAATACAGGAATAATAAATAGACCAGTTAGTCTTAGAGTGTTTATAATGTCTGATAATAAAATTGTGTGGTACATTTTGTTTAAAAAATCCTCTCATGTTTAAAAAATACACTATTAAGGACACAAATTGCAAGTTTCATGGCTTTCTACAAAATTCTGACACATACTGCTTGTTTTAGGAGTAGGATCTGGTGCCAACCCTCTCCTCTTCCTTCTCTCTTGTCACAGATGTATTAGGTGAAATAGGCATAAAATTTGACATTTGGATGGTCCTGTCCACAGATTCCAGAGAGGATGTGGACTTTTCCTTATTTGTTTATTCTATTGATAATTTCAATAGGAAGCAGACTGAGTAGAAGAGGCAGTGAGATGTCTGGGTTTATGTTTTCATTCATTTCAGATACTTGCTATCCTTTCTAGCAGGAAAAAAGAAAAAAAAAAAAACTACTAATGACAGGTAACACTTACTGAAAGCTTATAATACACCTGGCATTATTCTTAGCATTTAGGATGTTTTATGTCATTTAATCTTTACATGAAGTTTATGCTTTTATCAATATTCTTTTTCAGGTTAAAAAAATAAAAGTGAGGCTCAGGGACTTAGGCAAGTTGCTCAAAATCAGCCTATGATAATAAATAGAGGGGGATTTGGAAATCTGGCTCATTGCAGTTATTCTACTGGTTATAATTTTAAAGCATTTTCAATACAAAAATATATTTGATGGACTGATTATCTTTCAACATAGAATGAAAATGTATTAAGGAATAATGAATTGAAGAATAGATTTCACTGAGGATAGCAAATGAAGCCATGATCAAATCTCCACTAAATTATCTAAGTTCATATTGAACTTTAACCATGAGAAATTGTCCTTGACAACAACATTGAATCTTAATTCATTCAAACAATACCTATTTTTTTCTCAGATATTTTTATTCCTTTAAAATTATTAATATACATATACATACTTTTATACTGCTTGTATAAATTAATAGACATATATACCACACGCCTATAAAAATATATGTAAACATGCATGTTTGTCTATGTGTAATTGTACTATTACAACAATTACTTTAAAAAATTATGAAGGTCAAGTTTACTTGTCTTAAAAAACACTTAAACAATACACCATGACTTATATAGAGACACAAAGAGAACACATCAAAACATTAGTATTATTTGTATGCATATTACATATTCTGTTTTAATTAGAAAATTCAACCTTGCCTGCTATGACAAACTATAATATAAATAATTTATGTAGAGAGATGCATGGGAATGAATCTGTCTACCTTAGCAAATACATAAAAGCAACGTCATTTACTTCAGGTCTTAGAATGACCTGAAAGTACTGCCTGGCAACAAGATTCATCATAATTCAAAAAATTTCTTTACACTGTGAAAGACTGATTTGAAAACAGAAGGACACTAGTTGTTTGGTTACTATGGCTTTTCCTGGCAGGAATCCAGGTATTACAACTGCACAACCTTACAAACAGCATAGGAATTGACTGTTTGAACAAAGGGTCTCAGCTGGGTCATGAGTGGTGCACATTAATTCTCACTGTGCATTGATGAGCTCTCTTTGAACTTTGCCAAGGTTTAAACAATGATGACAGGCCTCTGGCACTGTCCGAAAACATGGGCCTTGAACTATACTTCAAGAATGAAGCTTTTCGTTTGTTTTTGTAGGAAACCACATTTTGGTCATTTAGACCAGTTATCAGCTTTCATTAGATCTGGAGTCTTAAGGAAATTTGAAAGTATCAGAAAAGAATTTTTTGCTACATCCATCTTCTAAAGCAAAGAACCTAATGTTGCTCTTAAATTAATCTTTAAAGGTTATATAGTTAAATCCCATGGTAAGAAAAGTATCTGCAAACCTTTTAATGGTATGATAATAAGATAAAATGTATAGACGGAATCAAATGAAATCTGTGGCATTTCATTTTATGTGGTATTTCATTTTAATGTATAAAAATACCAATTTTATGTTTCAACCTAATATTGCTAGTTACATAATTAATTGATTTGCCTAAACATTTTTTCCTTACATTTTGACTTCTAAATACTGACACCTGATTACATTTTTATTTGTAATGTTGATCCCAAGATAAGAGATCATTATACTCTGTTTTAAAACATTAATTAGCTTTTTTTAAGCAAGGAAAATGAAACAAAATAGTTACATGTGTATGTGTGCACACTTGCATATACATATTCCTGCAATTGATTCATCATAATTGTTGACTGATAGACGTTGTTGACTAGTGAATAATATTTTAGGAGAAAGTGATAATGAATAATTTATACTGATTTGTAAACCTTGTTTTCTTTTACAGTGGTGACTGGTGTTTATACAAAAACAGTTCTTGAACACATTTTCTGATTCACAACTCTGATCATGTTAGATCTTTCATGACGCATTCACAATGCCATCTCACCACACACCTTTAGCATGCTTCCAATCTTAGATATTCTCTCTTTGTGCTGGATTTACTCCCCAGCCCTCCTGGGTGCATCATGACATGTGATTCTTTAATCAGTCACTTGTGGTAATTGTATATTCATATCTAGTTTCTGTACCACATTACATATTCTAAAGGGAGGAGTGTGACACACTGCCACACAAGTCTATCTCTGTGACACGGATAGTGACTGGCACACAGCAGAGGAAAAAGCAGCAGTCCTTCAGTGAATAAATGAAACAAAAGTCCTTTGGGCTTCTTGTTGAATATATTTATTCTCAACGATATTAACAACATTGCTCTCTTTTTTTTATAACTCCTATGGTTTTATTTAATTAAATATTATGTATTTAATTTTGATGTTTTCTCATGTGGGAATGGGGTCGGGAAAATGTCATTTCCCAAAGAAATAAAATTGACAATACTGAAATCCAATATACAATGAAAGGCATTAAGTGTTTGTAGAGATATCCCGCCAGTTGCATTTCCAGAAGGATTAAATGATCAGAAGAATAGTTTTAATTCTGAAACTAAAATGAAGGAAATACGAAGTCAGAGATTTTGAGCTGGCATTTGCTGAGTACACTGCCAACTCTATCATCCTCATAGTCTAGCTCTGAGGTAGACTCCAAAACTAAGAAGCCCAACTTTAAAGATAAGGCCTGGGTCTCAAACAAAATGCGAAATGAAAGATCAGATGTGAGCCTTTTGTATAAAAGCAACATGCCCTAGCACACTCATACTCAGTGGGTCAACTAAAATAAAGACCATGCCAGAGTTTAAGCTTTCTAAGGCCCTTGCACGGTTTTGATATTGGCAGCTTGTTAAGCATGCTTGCTAAAATTGCCACTAAAATAATAAAAAGTAAATAAAGGTTATAACTTTAGACTAATAGAGGAAGAAAGGATTGAGACCAAAGAAAATCCATTCAATCCAAAATAAATCAAGAAAAAAAGAAAAAGGGAGCAAATTTAGATGATAAAAATGAAATTGTCTTGAGAGATTATCATTGTGTCTTAATTACTTATCCATCTAATCAAGAAGCTACCTACTTTTTCTAAGGTTCTTATCATAACACATGCCCTCCTATTATTTCATCTTGTATTATCTGATATATCTGACAATATTTGCTAGAGAAACATTTAAAACTGACATTCCTATGTGCCTACATTTGGGATACAAAGTATTTCAGAATGCTTTTATCTATTATTCTCTAGCTGTGACTAATTTCTCCATTTTTAATTTCTCATAAGTTCGACAATCTTACCCCAATTTTTTTTTTCTTTTTCAGAAGGAATCTGTGATGATAGGAGAGCTATGGCTTAGAATAAAATCACAGGTATGATGTGAAGTTTATTACACTTCGCTAGTGTACAGAGGTGGAGAAGGAAATGGCAGCCCACTGCAGTGTTCTTGCCTGAAGAATCCCAGGGACGGTGGAGCCTGGTGGGTTGCCGTCTATGGGGTCACACAGAGTCGGACACGACTGAAGCGACTTAGCAGCAGCAGCAGTGTACAGAGGAGTAGAGGCAAGATGGACCATTTATACCCATCCATCTATTCTATGAATATTGTTTAACCATCTCTACTCTGTGTGTTGGGTGTTATGGGAGGTACCAAGAGGAAGATGAAATCATTCCTGCCTCAGTGAAGGCACTGACACCTGCATGGTGGAAACAATGTATGCAAGTTGACAGCCAGAATATGAGTGTTGGGGAAATTAATTTGAGGCATATCCCTATTTATAAGTAGTTTTATAGGTGGAGTTGGTCAAACTGACATGGATGGGAAAATAGGGTTAATTTATTTAAGAAAGCCTCATTAAGAATCTGGTGAAGGACAGGGAAGCCTGGTGTGCTGCAGTCCATGGGGTCACAAAGAGTCATAAATGAGCGACTGAACAACAACATTAAAAATCTATTGTGTCTTAGGCACTGTGTTAAGTCCTAGAGATACAGATTATCCCAAAGCATATATTGTAAACAGAGAGAAAAGCCTGAAGATATATCTACTGAATAACAGAAAGTGACATCAGAGAGACTATTTGGAATCTAAATGTTGCTTAAAAAAATTAATCTCAGGTGAAAGAAAAAAGTATAGAGCATCATAAGGTATCAAAGATAATCATTTCTAAAGAGAAGAAAATACAAGGACTAAATATTTTATATTGTCTAATACTAAACAATTGACACATAAAGAAGTATATATTATACATTTGTACTTGAATACATCCCATATACAATATCTTTGATATTCCAAAATCCAACTTGAATCTTGATTTTAAAAATTTGATCCGAAATATCATCCTAATTAAATATGTGAAAAATAAACTTTTCTCTTCAATGACTTTAGCAAGCTGAATGCCCTTGAGGAACCAGAAAACCTTAAGTATAATTAAAAATGACTAGGAAATTCTATGGGTGAAGACACATGCTTTAGCATAAAACAACATTGGTTAATGTTAGTGTAATTACACACTAACAAATAAATGCATTCTCAATAGACTGTTCTTAATTAATAAAAATAAACCCATCTGGCAAAGAGATACAGAAATCTTTTGTTAATCCTGTCTTCAAAAGTATTCTTAATCAGATCAGAGTTATCTTAAATTGAATTGTTTTTCAATGCACTTAAATGAACCTGACCAAGTTCATTCTTTTAGTCATGTGTGATGTTATATAAACTAACATCTTTTAGGTAGAACTACATTCTAAAATTAAATTAACTGCAGTGCTAAATATAGTATATTGGAAAAAGCATCTGTCATTTTCTCACAATTTAAGCTTAAAAACTTCCTTGATCCTTTTCCTTCCAGGTAGGATTAGATATATACCCCTCAATCTTCCCAAATATCTTGCAAATATCTCTATTATTGCATTACCTGAAGTATATAAAATGTATTTATGTGCCTATGTCACCTAGGATTCATACTTACCTTTAGTCTTCAGTGGCTAAAATTAGGACAGACTGAAAAATGCTGAGTTACTAGTACTGAATTATATTTTTATTTAGGGCAAAGAGTCAGACATGAGTGAGAGACTAACACTTTCACTTAGGGATATACTGAAGAATATAATTTTTTGGCCATTGCATTATTTTCACTATTCAAGTTTACTTTGAAAAGCAATTCCACATAACTCCTGTGGAAGGAAAATCCAGGCACAGTTAAAAAAATGGTATTTATTCTATTAAGAAAATTCATTCTATGGTTGTATTTTTTAAATTATTTTAATTTTTGTTTAGAACTTTGTTATTGTTTAGATTTGTTTTATGTTCTAAAGAAAAGGTCACCTTAAAAAAGTCACATTTATTTAAAATAGAGAACCAACAGGGACCTACTGTATAGCAGATGGTACTCTGCTCAATACTCTGTAATAACCTAAATAGGAAAAGAATTTGAAAAATTATAGATACGTGTATATCTGTAACTGAATCACTTTGCTGTACACCTGAAACAAACACATTGTTAATAAACTATACCCTAATATAAAATAATTTTATATCTGTTTCAGTTACATTTATTCTGCTTTTCTTATCATAGATGCAAGTCAGTGCTTATGATTAACTAACACCTTATACCACAGACAAATGAATTTTTCAGTCTACTGCTTCAACAGTGTCACTGCAAATTCACTCTCTGAGTCAAATATAAACTCCTTATTATTGAATTCAAATAATTCTAGATTTTTTATCTGTTCCTGTGGGCAATTTTCTCCCAGAATACCTTTGCCCTTATTGTTCTACTTTCATTTTTATATAGTACTTACTTGTTTGAGTCATCATCACATCCTCAATTTCAAACTTTCTTCATTCTAATCTGTTTTCTCCTATTCATTTAAGAAGCTTTTTACAAAAGTTTTCTTTCTTTTTTAAGAAGCTTTTCCTGACTATGTCAAAGAAAAGTTTCAATGCCTGGCAGTGTGAGACTGATTAGCTATGCACTGTTTTGTCAGAGGCAAAATTATATATAGGAGTGTATAGAAGTCTCCATACATCTATAGGAACCTCTATAATCCCGATCTAGCTTTTTACTTCTTCTAAAGTTTCTAATTATGTCTTATGGTATTTTTTTCTGATAATATTTATACCTAAAATATTCATTTTACCAAATTTTAAGTATTATAAGTTCAACAATCTTGTTTGAAGAAAGTAGTAATAAGTAGTAAAGAAAGTAGTAATAAATGGGGGATATTTATTCAATAATATATAGTTACAAAATAAAATAATCCTTACGACTGGTTTTTACTATAATATTACAACCAAATAGTAAATTACCAGGAGTTCATTATTAGGTAAATAATTAGGGAAATTTTAAAAATCTTGAGAATACATCAAAATTTTTAATTTGTTTTTAAATTTATGTTTAAAAAACACAAATATTTCTAAAGATAATGTCAATGTTACTGCAAAAGTAAACAGAAAAGATAAAATAGAACCATTATATTTAAAAGATATTATAATGCTGTAGTTAACACTCTTTCCCAGGAGAGATATTCAATAAGCAGTTGCTATTAAGTAAGTATCAACTATGGGATAATTTCTTGTGAATAGTAATCTATTATACAGTATAAATCAGAATTGTACTAATCTATGATCTCCTGATTTTGAAGTAACTTTCTCAATAGTTTGTCTCTGAACTACTTAACGGTCCATTTCCACTTTCAACAACTTGCTGTTTTAATGACTGAGAAAATAGTTCAGTTACAGAGAACTACATTAGTCCTTCTTAACATGTCATGCACTCTTCCAAGTACTTAGCTCTAATGTCTGAGTTAACAGAAGATTTCTCATTTAAAGTAAAAATCAATTTTTTACACTGCTTTTTTTTTTTTTCCAAAGGAAAATTATTAACTAATATGTCTGACAGAGGATGAGATGGCTGGATGGCATCACTGACTCGATGGACATGAGTCCGGGTGAAATCTGGGAGTTGGTGGTGGACAGGGAAGCCTGGAGTGCTACGATTCATGGGGTCGCAAAGAGTCGGACACGACTGAGCGATGGAACTGAACTGATGTCTGACTTAGACTATTTGGTTGTATATCTTCATGAAGAGAGTGGAAAGAATTCAGACATTTACTTAAGTATAAGTCCAACCAGTGTGGACTTAAGTCCGCACTGGTGGACTTACTGAACAAACTGCATGTGGTAAAAGAACTAAATATGAAAAACAAAAATGTTAAGACTCTTAAATAATAGAATATCTTAATGAGTTCCTAAGGAAGGATTTCTCCAACAAAGAAAGGAAAACATCATAACTCTGGGAAAAAATAAGTAAATCAACAAACTCAAACTTTAAACAGTCTATTCCAAAATTCACACAAACACAAACACATACACATACTTTAAACAAATTAAAAGACAATATCCTAACCAGGAAAAATATTTGCATTAGTATACAAAAAGTATAACAAATACCATATATCAAAAAGGAAAGGTGAAGGAAGTAAGTAGGAAAATCAGAGGAGGAGAAACTAACTAAAAAGTCAATCAACGTGGAAGGAGTGGGGGAAGAGACTGCTAATAAAGGAATTACAAGTTAAAGCAATGGGATGCCTTATCTCCTGACTGTGTGTTTTAGTCCCTTAGTTGTGTCCAACTCTTTGCAATCCCATGGACTGGAATCCACCAAGCTCCTCCGTTCATGAAATTCTCTAGGCAAGAATATTAACTCTAATATTCTTAGAGTTATTAGGCTGTCATTTCCTGCGCCAAGGGATCTTCCTGACCCAGGGATTGAACCTGGGTCTTCCGCATTACAGGCAGATTCTTCATCATCTGGGCTTCCCTTGTGGCTCAGCTGGTAAAGAATCCGCCTGCAATAGATTCAATCCCTGGGTTGGGAATACCCCCTGGAGAAGGGGAAAGCTACCGACTCCAGTATTCTGGCCTGGAGAATTCCATGGACTACAGTCCATGGGGTCACAAAGAGTCGGACATGACTGAGCCACTTTCACTTTCACTTTTCTTTATCATCTGAGCCACCAGGGAAGCCCTGACTGATCAAATAGTGTGAATCTCAAGTTAGTGATTTTGCAGAGAAACAGAAACTCATAAACTACTGGTAGAAATGCAAATTGGTAAAACAATTTGGAGAATAGTATTTTCAGTATCTAATGAAATGGAAAATATAGGTAAACTTTGACAATTCCTTTCTTAGTGTATCTTTTAGAGCAGCTCTTGCATAGGTGTTCCAGAAGACAAGACAACAAGACAAGACATGGCTCTTCTGACAGCATCCATTTTCACAGCATAGCACTGGAAATAACTTGAATCTCTCTCCATAGGGACTGGTTAAATAAAAATGGTATGTTCCTAGTATCAAATATTAAAACTATTTAAAATTTATACATAATGACCTGAAAGAATATCAAACAAGAATAACTGCATGTAGGGAGGAATGAGGGAAATGTAATTATATTTTTGTAATTGATTTGGAAATTACTAAATTGACAAATTTTATGGTGAGTATATGAAGAGTCTGTGTGTGTGTGTTAGTTGCTCAGTCTTGTCCAACTCTTTGTGACTCCATTGACTGTAGCCCACCAGGCTACTCTGTCCATGGGATTCTCCAGGTAAGAATACTGGAGTGGGTTCCTAAGCCCTTCCCCAGGGGATCTTCCCAACACAGGGATCCAATCCAGGTCTCCCAAACTCTGGGCAGATTCTTTACCGTCTGAGCTACCAGGGAAGCCCAGAGTAGATCACACAAAATGCAGGGCTGGATGACTCACAAGCTGGAATCAAGATTTGTGGGGGAAATATCAACAACTTCAAATATGCAGATGATATTACTTTAATGGCAAAAAGTGAAGAAAATCACCTTACCTACCTCCTGAGGAATCTGTATACAAGTCAAGAAGCAACAGTTAGAACAGGACATGGAACAACAGGCTGGTTCCAAATAGGGAAAGGAGTACATCAAGGCTGTATATTGTCACCCTGCTTATTTAACTTATATGAAGAGTATATCATGAGAAATGCTGGGCTGGAAGAAGCACAAGATGGAATCAAGACTGACGGGAGAAATATCAATAACCTCAAATAGGCAGATGACACCACTCTTATGGCAGAAAGCAAAGAACTAAAGACCCTCTTGATGAAAGTGAAAGAGGAGAGTAAAAAAGTTGGCTTAAAGCTCAACATTCAGAAAACTAAGATCATGGCATCCGGTCGCATTACTTCATGGAAAATAGATGGAAAAACAGTAGAAACAGTGGCTGACTTTATACTTTTGGGCTACAAAATCACTGCAGATGGTGACTACAGCCATGAAATTAAAAGATGCTTACTCCTTGGAAGGAAAGTTATGACCAAACTAGACAGCACATTAAAAAGCAGAGACATTACTTTGTTGACAAAGGTCTGTCTAGTCAAAGCTATTTTTTCCCAGTAGTCATGTATGGATGTGAGAGTTGGACTGTAAAGAAAGTTGAGCATCAAAGAATTGATGCTTTTGAACTGTGGTGTTGTAGAAGACTCTTGAGAGTCCCTTGGACTGCAAGGAATCAAACCAGTCCATCCTAAAGGAAACCAGCTCTGAATATTCATGGGAAGGACTGATGCTGAAGCTGAATCTCCAATACTTTGGCCACCTCATGCAAAGAACTGACTCATTGGAAGAGACCCTGATGCTGGGAAAGATTGAAGGCCGGAGGAGAAGGGGATGACAAAGGATGAGATGGTTGGATGGCATCCACCGACTCAATGGACATGAGTTTGAGCAAAGTCAGGGAGATAGAGAAGGATGGGGATCTTGGAAAGCTGCAGTTCACGGGGTTATAAAAAGTCAGATACAACTTAGTGATTGAACAACAACAGGGACTTCAGTACTATCTGTTATGTTTTATAAACTTTATGCTAAAATAAACTTAAAACAAAGTCAACAAACATGTTAACAGTTGCCACTTTGTGTCATGGGAAATTATAAATAAATTTACAGTTCTATGTTTTAGTGATTTTCCTCAAATTAAAAAAATAATAACAATAACAATATTACCCTTGCCTAACTTTTTAAAACTGAAATACCAGAATGCTTCCAGTAGAATGCAAACTTGAGGCATCATGCTATCAAAATTCAAAAGCTATGGTACAAGTTAATTCCCATTTAGTAGAAACTGGCTTTTGACTTAGGCTTCCCATTTCTGTGATAATACCTGGAGACTTTTTAAGTTCCTTGATAAACAAATGTTTGACTTCCTCCCTGGTATATAATAAAAGAGCAATCAGAAGGCAAGGCAAAGTACAGTGAAGTCCTCTCAGGCTAATTTATGAAGTATAAAAGCCTTGATAGTGTTAAACACCAACTGTGTTGTTGAGCCAGCATGCAGGGAAGCAGTCAGGCAGCTGGGAACCATTACATCACTGGCTATAAAAATTATGTAAAAGAAGAGGGAATTAGGTCCTAAAAGACTACCCACTTTGTAATACTTGTTTTATAAACTATAACCTATTTTTTCTCATTCTTTTCTTAATCTGTCAAATGCTTTCAAGTTATGTTTGATTTTAAAATTTCGGTGGGCTCTTTAGAAGTGTGAAATGATCAGGAAAAGCCTTGGTGATCAGAGTTCCAACATGGAACCCTGTAGGCAAACTTTAAACAGGGAACAAGGTGAAAGAACTTAAGGACTGCATGAATCACCAGGTGTCAGGGGACAGTGAGAAATAAATTAGATGTCAACATGTGTATTTAACATGTTGGGATTCCCTGGTAGCTCACTGGTAAAGAATCTGCCTGCAATGCAGGAGACCCTGGTTCGATTCCTGGGTTAGGAAGATCCTCTGTAGAAGGGATAGGCTACCTAATCCAGTATTCCTGAGTTTCCCCGGTGGCCCAGCTGGTAAAGAATCTGCCTGCAATGCAGGAGACCTTGGTTCAACCCCTGGGGTGGGAAGATCCCTTGGAGAAGTAAAAGGCTACCCACTCCAGTATTCTGGCCTGGAGAATTCCATGGACTATATAGTCCATGGGGTCACAAAGAGTCCGACTCTTAGTTGGACTACTGAGCGACTTTCACTTATATGTGTATTTGAAAGTTTATACTACAATCTATCAGTATCTCTGCAGTACTTTGAGTGACCCGGCTTTGAGAAAACACTAGTGATTAAAGAAGAATATGACTATAATGTGTAGGTACATTCCTAAAGAAGAGGCAGGGAGCACATAATAAAGACATAGTAAGGTGGCAAGTGTCTGAACTAAGTTGGCGAGTGTAAAACTGGAAGATAGGGACAGATCTGAGGCCTATTTTTAGCCTGCACAAAAAGAGACTTGACATCCTGCTTTATTAGCTTATGTATGGATATTTACCAGCACATCTTCCTAGATTCCCACTGCTAAGGCAAACATCATCCAAGATTGGAAAGTAATGCAATTGCCCTTACCTCCTTTAAAGAGTCCCATAATAATATGTGCTGCTAGTTTATTGTAGCTTAGATGTTTCCCTTCAAACTTATGAATAACTCTAGCTGGATTTATGAATAACATACAACAGCTGTCTCATGAGCCCGCAAATGAGTTATCAGCCATAAGAAATTCATAGCCTAGAGCTACAAGTAAATGTATGCTCAACTTATTACAATAGTTGCATCACCAAGTTTCTGTGTACTCATCTCTACTGCCAGGTTCAATAGCTAAGCTTGATTTTAATAATGAAAAACTTGATCAAATATTTCATAAAATATTATACAAAAAGCTGTGATGCTTTAATTTCCTGAGGAAAATGTGTCACTGTTTATTTCGTTCCTTGGAGCTTGAACAGACACTCTCACTGGGGCCCTTGGAAGATAATATAAGAAGAAAAGAATTTGGAAAATACATTGCATATTCTCTAAGGAGAAAGGTGTTTGAGCGTAACATTTGTTGCGGCACACTATGGACTATTTATGTCATTCTTTCATTCTTGAATACGAAACACTTTCTCTCATCCTATTATTTGTGTCTCCTATTTGTTTTCAGTATATTTGAAGCACATGAATACTACCATGCATGTACCTCAATACCAGAGGATTTACAGAAGCAATGAACTGATACAGTAAAATCGTGTCCTGATGTAGATTTTAATCAGTTTGGTGCCTCGCAAAATTTTCAGTTTTTATAGCTGCCCAGAACATTTCAAATAGAATGGCCCAACAATTATCATAAAAACTCAGATGATGGCTAACTTGATGAATATTCCTCTTAGCATTAAAATACTAAAAAGAGTAGGTCATCTATGTTAATGAAAAACTGCATAGATTTTACTTCATTTTCTCTGCAATAGTATCTACTATTAATATATTCCATGAAACATTCAAATAATATGACTCTGGAAAATTTTTCTTTTAAAAATATATATTTGAGAAATGTCTGTTTAAGGATTAAAGCAAGGAAGATAAACCTTTTAACATTCAGTCATACATTTAACTCAAATTTGACACAATACCAAATTATACAATAAATATAAGAAGATCCAAAAACATTTTGACTTTTCCAATAATGATTTATTTGTTTTAAAAATAATATTAAATAGAAATTTTCAAAAGAATTAGGTGTCCCTGCTTTGCTAAACATTTCTCCCCTTTATCCTACCTATTAGTAATCTAACATTGGATTTGATTTCCTATCAATTCTTCCCTATGTTTAATTAATTCTAATATAAAACTACCATTCACAAGACATGGATCATTTAGGTAGGAAAGCACTGAGATATTGGAACATTGAAGGTTCCAATGAATAAATTTTACATTAAAACTTAACACTAATTTTACTATGATTTAATATAACACTAATATCAATAGCAGCTATAATCCCTACATCTTTCTCATTATATAGTGCCTAAATGTTATGCTTTTTAGTCTTCAAAAGTAATACTCATAACTATAATAAAAACAGAATAAGAAGAGACGAACTTTGAATTTATTAGTTCAAACTTATATCTCTGTTTCTTGATTACCTATTATTTGTCATATACTGCATTAGAAAACATATGTGTGTATATAATTCATAATTATTAATATGATATTATAACTATTTTCTTTTTGAGAAGACTAAGGCTTAGAGAGTTTGAAGCAATGGGACCAACGCATATATAGTGAAAAAATTAGGACCTGAACCAACATCTGTCTCACCAAGTACTTACTAGGACACTTTCTGTGCAGTCCTGTTTTGGAAATGATGGGGGAGGAAGGTGTGTTAAGGGGAAAAGCTTATCATTTTCCAAAGACTAACAAGGCTTCAGGGAGCCACTCTCTCCTAATAACTTTCTGAGGTTGTCTTCATATTGCACCACCAAGAATGGTCCCTAGTTATATTAAAATAAATTTAGAGATCATATCAAACCCTATACATTGAGGATCCTCTCAAGAATAAATGAGAGAGAAGAAGTGGGTAAAAGCAGTTATTACCAAAATAGACTTCCAACTGTTAGGGCAAATTAAAATTAAACATAAGAGACTCAATCCTCTCTACTGAAAATTATCAGAGACCCTTCCCCTTTTCTTAGAACATTTATTTAAGAAAACTTATAATCTTAAGTCTGTTCTCTCTCTCTTTTTAGCATTTATGAAAAAGTGAAAGTTAGTCAATCAGTCTATTAACCTTTGTTGCTTTTCAGTGCTGAGTTGTGTCCAGTTCTTTGCAACTCCATGTGTGTGTTTGTCATTCAGTTGCTTCCAGCTCTTTGCAACCCCATGGACTGTAGCCTGCCAGGTTCCTATGTCCATGGAGTTCTCCAGGCAAGAATACTGGAGTGGGTTTCCAGTTCCTTCTCCAGAGAAGCTTCCCCACCCAGAGATCCAAACCATGCTGTTGCTGTGCTTAGTCACTCAGTCGTGTCCGACTCTTTGCAACCCTATGGACTGTAGCCCTCCAGGTTTCTCTGTCCATGGGATTCTCCAGGCAAGAATACTGGTATGTTGCCGTGTCCTCCTCCAGGGATCTTTCCAACCCAGGGATTGAACCCAAGTCTCTGGCATTGCAAGCAGATTCTCTACCGTCTGAGCCACCAAGGAAGCCCTTGGAACTCCATAGACTGCATTAATCTTTACAAGTCAGGTAAGCCTCTTGCCAGGTTTCCCACTGGAGGATGCCTTTTTTAAGGACCTTTGAAGTAACTATTTGAAATGGAATCACCAGGGGTGGGAGAGAGGCTCAAAAAGGAAGGGATATAAGTAAATATATATACATATTTGATTCACTTTGTTGTACAGCAGAAAATAACACAACATTGTAAAACAATTATATTCCAATAATAAAAATGTTAAAAAAAGGAATAGAATCACCCAGGAGGAGTGCATCCTAACTCCAAATTTCTGTGGAAATTTCTGTGGATGAGTGCCTAAAAACTACCTGCTGTCATAAAGGTATGAGAAGCTTGTTCTTCTACAGTATATTGGGCAGTATAAAGCCAATTATCTAACACAGATGGTTAGCCCAGTTTAGTTCAATCACTCAGACATTTCTGACTCTTTGCGATCCCATGAACTGCAGCACGCCAGGCTTCCCTGTCCATCACCAACTCCCAGAGCTTGCTCAAACTCATGTCCATCAAGTCAGGTGATGCCATCCAACCATCTCATCCTCTGTCATCCCCTTTTCCTCCAGTTACCAAACAAATTTAATATGAACTATGTGTGATGAGTAGTACTTTCAAGACTTCTTGAGGACTAGTTGTTTCTCTTCAGAACACATATGTACTATAATGGGTTGCGTCTGCTTGGCTATATAAAAGGCTGATTTTTTTTCTGTCTTTGCTATCTCTTAGCAAATTGCCTACAGTGCACATCACATTCCAGTTTAATGTTTTTCCATAATATTATTTTCTTTCTCTTCTATCTTTGTGGAGACATTTTCTGGGTTGGAGGAAGATATTATTTGTAATTACATTTCTCCATCACAACACCTGAATAAATACAGCCTCTTTTTGGTTATGCCCCCTCTACTCGACCATAAATTCAAGAAAGTCTACAAAACTGGATTGGCGCATATCCCGTATAAGATAAATATCACTTGCTTCTGCCCCCCAAGTTCACATACAAATGATAAGTACCATAATTCAGATGCGGCTGACTCTAGCCCACAATTCTAGATGTGGACATATGATCCAGGTGGGGACATTCCACTAACCACCTCTGCAGTCCCAGCCTTATGGCTTAGTTCACAGATGGGGACATGGTCCTAGTTGGCCCAGTGACACCTCTCCCCCCTCACCCCAACAAACTGAAAATAGGTTTTGCCGAAACTTTGGCTAAAGGAGATCACTCTCTTCTTAGAAGGAGGACTCTAAGAAATAGGCAAACCTAGATTTCTCAGCTTCAATACTACTGGTATTTGGAGCAAGTAACATTTTGTTCTGAAGGCCTAAGTACATTATTCAGAGGCTAGTATTTCTAGCCTCTACCCCTTAGTGACAGCAGCAACAGCCCTCCCGCCTCCTTAAATTGTGACAATAAATATGTCCCCCAACATTGTCAAATGTCTCCTGGAAAAAAAAAGAAATTGCCCCGAGTTGAGAACTACTGGCCTAGCACCAACTTGAGCCACCTTTTTGTCACCATGTATAAAGAAAGTGTTTAAGAATAAAATCAATAAAGAGAGTAAAGCCAAGAGATAACAAGGCAGTGAAAGAGAGACCAATGTATGCAATGGCCTGCTTTAAGCCCCTGGAAGTGAAGTGAAAATCACTGTTGGATGTTTGTTGTAATGCAGGGGCTTTAAAAAAATATGTGTTTGTATAAGCTCTATTTAGCCAAGGTTCGTACACTTGCAACTCATATAGCCCCAATTGATATTAAAACTACTGTACAGCTTTGTTATTGTTTAATCTCTAAGCTGTGTCTGAGTCTTTTGAGACCCCAGGGACTGCAGCCCACAGGGCTTCTCTGTCCACGGGATTTCCCAGACAAGAACACTATACAAATTACATGCAAGTAAATAGTATAGATATTAAGTTGATAATTAAAATGTAATGGTGTTATACAATAAGAATTATGTGGAAACTCATTGCAGGTGGAATTGCTGGGGTCAAGTGAGGAAGCCTCACTGGTGAAGTGTTCCTGAAGCAAAAGTAGTTTGGATCAGGTGAGCTAGATGGGGGTTGAGGAGAGTTCTGGAGACAGAAAACTACACTGGAGGCAAAGGAGAACAAGAATGAAAAAAGCCCACATGTGGGTGGAGAGAGCAGAGCAGATGAAAATATACAAAGGTGTGTCAGTTAGAGTTTCAACAGAAAATAGGTGCACACTCATATGAGGATACATGAGCAGGATTTATTTACAAAAGGACTAACAGATTCTCAAACTTCAGAGAACATCAGAATATCATCAGGGAGGCTTGTCAAAATAGAGAGTGCCAGATTTCACCACAGTTTCAGATCAGGTAGGTCTAGAGTGGGACCTGAAAATGTGAATTTTCAACACGTTTGAAAGTGATACTGATTCTGCGGGTCTATGGAATATACTTTGAGAACTACTGGTAAAGGGAATTTTAAGGAATGGTGTAAGAACCCAAAGCCATTAGCAGCTAAGCTGTAACCACCCCTAAGATCAGAATAAACACAACTATGTAGGGTATAAACTGGAACTGAGAGCAGAACAGAGATTTGTGTAGAGCAGACATGATTGCAAGAAACTGGCATACAATGTGAGGACACAAGCCAATCTAAGACACTATCTCAGAGAATGGAACAAGGAGCAAAATAAATACCCTAACCTTACTCTCCTCTCTGACTTGGACCTTTGGTTGGGAAGCTCTGTTGATTTATTTTATGTAGAACAACCTCCCAATACAGAAAGCAGGGTGGAGAAGGTCTGAGAGTCTGTCTGAAGGGTCAAAAAGATTTCCACAAGAGATAAGCAATAATTAATGCAGTTCAGTTGCTCAGTTGTGTCCGACTCTTTGCGACCCCATGAACTGCAGCACACCAGGCCTCCCTGTCCATCACCAACTCCCAGAGTCCACCTAAACCCATGTCCATTGAGTCGGTGATGCCATCCATCCATCTCATCCTCTGTCATCCCCTTCTCCTCCTGCCCTCAATCTTTCCCAGCATCAGGGTCTTTTCAAATGAGTCAGCTCTTCGCATCAGGTAGCCAAAGTATTGGAGTTTCAGCTTCAACATCAGTCCTACCAGTGAACACCCAGGACTGATCTCCTTTAGGATGGACTGGTTGGATCTCCTTGCAGTCCAAGGGACTAGGGCTTGTAAATATATTATATAATTGGTCCTATATCCTTCAGACAGTGAAAACTACTGAGAGATTGTGTGCAAAGGAGAGGCATGATCAGATTTCTCTTTCTTAAACAAGACTCTAGTTGAAGATATGAATAGATACCAGATTAGAGAGCTTCCCTGGTGGCTTAGATGGTAAAGCATTTGCCTGCAATGCAGGAGACCTGGGCTTGATCCCTAGGTCAGGAAGATACCCTGGAGAAGAGGATGGCTATCCACTCTAGTGTTCTTACCTGGAGAATTCCATGGACAGAGGACCCTGGGAGGCTATACAGTCCATGGGGTAGCAAAGAGTCAGACACAACTGAGCGACTAAAGACACTTTCACCAGATTAGAAGGAAACAATTCTCATATGGGGCTCTTAATCCATGTAACAATGGAGCTGGAGAGAAGTGGGTAGCTTTCAGAATCATTTAAGCAGCACACTTAATATACATTGCAAACATGATACTAAATTTTTGGCTTGGGAAAACTACTGAACTGTTCATACCACGTATTGATATATGAAACTCTTTAGAAGGAACAGATTCAGAAGAAATGAATAATACCTTCAGCCTGGAACATGCTTCCTTTGAGGTGCTTACGAGACATTCACATGGAAAATATACCAGAGGTAGTTAGATATATAGGTTGAAAGCTCAGGGCTGAAGATACAGAATGGAGAAATTTCAGAATGAGAATGGTAATCAAGCTCTGAAAGAGGATAATTTTATCTAAGAAAAGTAAGGAGTGGGAGAAGTTCAGGGTGTTGATTAGTAGTTCAGTTACTACTTTACATTGAAATTAGCATATTCATGAACATGCAAACTAAGTTGAGGTGGTACAAGGAAAAATACACTGACTACAGTCATCATTCTAGTTTAATGTGACATATGCTAAACATTAAAAACTAAGGCTAAGCCAACAGTATGTGTCATGAGGAAAGTATCAAGAAAGGGTATATTGAAATAGGATAGTACTTTAGCACAGAAAAAAATAGAAAGTGAAGTGACAGGTATGACACTGAGGATAAAATGATTAAGTAACTTAAAAGCTTCATCAGTAGTCTCAACTCAATACCAAAAATACTTTTTGAGAAATAAATATCAAATAATAAAACCTTCCTTACTATCCCTTCATTTGGTGTATTGTTATCTTTTATGCCATAGCTCTATTCATATAACCTAACCTTCATTTTCTACTTTATAGTTCTCTTAAAGAAACATGTAGGTACAAAATCAAGAAAAAATAAATTCTAGAAACATAAAACTTCTAATCAATTTTGAATCTCAAAAAACTTAAATAAAAGAACATTAATTAAGCACACATGACAAATATAAAGCATAAAGGGATTGGTTTGGCATAAAGGCATTAGTGATATAACATTTTTATGTTTTGACTAAAATAAAAGTCTCCCATAAGTTAGTTATTCATATAACTCTATAGCAAATATTCATCGTATTGGTCTGTATAGCATCCAGTCCACTTTCTTCAAGTATAAGCAACCTAATTTTCCTCTAAAAACCCAGTTTCCCAACTCTATATAGTTTTAATCTTCACTGGTGGTCCAGTGGTTGAGAATCCACCTTCCAATGCAATGAAAGTGGGTTTGATCCTTTGTCAGGGAACTAAGGTCCCACAAACCCCAGGGGAAACTACGAAGATCCCTCATGCTGCATGAGGGATGCAGATGCAGCCCAGATGCAGCCAAAAAATTAATTAATTAATAATTAATTAAGGTATTGACCCTACCTCCTAGTTTCTTGTGAGTATATTCCTAGAATAATCAATGAGAATACCATTTCCCTCTGAATTGGATAACTGGCACAGAATTTAGTTTATGAAATGGCAACTCACTCCAGTATCTCTTGCCTGGGAAATCCCATGGACAGAGGAGCCTGGTGGGCTACAGTCCATGGGGTCACAGAGAGTTGGGCAGAACTGAAGTGACTTAGCACTCACAAAGGTCAGGAAGGGGCTTCCCCAATAGTTCAGCAGATAAAGAATCTGTCTGCAATGCAGGAGACACAAGAGATGTGGGTTTGATCCCTGGGTTGGGAAGATCCCCTGGAAAAGGAAATGGCAACCCACTCCAGTAGTCTTGCCTGGAGAATCCCCCAGACTGAGGACCCTTCCAAACAGGTGTAAACAAGTGGACATGACTGAGTGACTACCCACACACACATAGGTCAGGCAAATAAAACTGAATTTGGAGTTTTTGATAAAATTATACCTTATGGGTATTCTATTTCTACCTAGATGGTTAATCTAGAACTGCTGGTAGCAATTGTTGTTGTCACCTATTGAGAAGCACATGTCTAAGAGTAAGACAAATATAAGGAAGTGAGAACTAAATTGAGGCAAAAGATAAGAGAAATGAACTATTAATATTCTAAATCTAGCCACACTACCTCTAGACTTCACAGAGATGCAAACCAGTAAATTACTTAAACCACCTTGAGTTAGGTTTATGAAAGTTATTGTTATATTAATATAAACTAACGGAAGGAAAGTTATGACCAACCTAGATAGCATATTCAAAAGCAGAGACATTACTTTGCCAACAAAGGTCCATCTAGTCAAGGCTATGGTTTTTCCAGTGGTCATGTACGGATGTGAGAGTTGGACTTTAAAGAAAGCTGAGTGCTGAAGAATTGATGCTTTTGAACTGTGGTGCTGGAGAAGACTCTTGAGACTCCCTGGGACTGCAAGGAGATTCAACCAGTCCATCTTAAAGAAGATCAGTCCTGGGTGTTCATTGGAAGGACTGATGCTGAAGCTGAAACTCCAATACTTTGGCCAATCATGTGAAGAACTGACTCATTAGAAAAGACCCTGATGCTGGGAGGGATTGGGGGCAGGAGGAGAAGGGGATGACAGAGGATGAGATAGCTGGATGGCATCACCAACTCGATGGACATGAGTTTGGGTAAACCCAGGAATTGGTGATGGACAGGGAGGCCTGGCGTGCTGCAATTCATGGGGTTGCAAAGAGTCGGACACAACTGAGTGACTGAACTGAACTGAACTGAACATACAGTTTAAGGTTTTATATTTGATCCCAAATCATGTATATGTTCATCATCTTTCAATGTATTTTACAAAGTTAAAACATTAATGTCCCATATAAAGAGAATGTGTGAGAAATAATTGATCAAGTCTAGGAGTTCAGGAACTTACAGAGTAAATTCCAAGTCATTAAAAGAAATATACTGACATTTTGAAGAAAATTGGGGTTTCCTTGTCGCTCAGCTGGTAAAGAATCTGCCTGCAATGCAGGAGACCTGGGAAGATCCTCTGCAGAAGGAAAAGGCTACCCATACCATTATTCTGGCCTGGAGAATTCTGTGGATTGTATAGTCTATGGGGTTGCAAAGAGTTGGACACGACTGAGCAACTTTCATTGACTTCACGTTGAAGAAATTTTAAAATGGTAATCTGTTCCTAACCATTGTCTAATATCCCTTTCTTGACAGATAGATAGGTAGATAGCTAGATAGATCTCCTTTATTCTTTTTCTTGATGATGAACTTTGTAATTAATGGCAAAGTATCTTCAAAATGTTTTGAAAATTGCCTATATTTGCTACTTCCAGTAAGAATTTTTATTTAGGATACAACTCACAATGTTTTTTAAAAGAAAATTATTTAAATAACTTTGCAGAATTCTTTACAATAATTATGTGCCTTAATATTAAGGAAAATGTAAATATGCTTAAATGTTACAAAACACATAGTCAAATATTATGTTATGATGTTTAAAAAAGTTTTTTCAAATAGATGAATTAACACTGCCAACTGACAAATTATGAAATAATGTTTTCCTGACCAAGAATAAATGCCTGAATTATTTCTTAAAAAATAAAATATCTAGGGGGGCTCAGAATGGGGAACACATGTACACTCATGGCTGATTCATGTCAATGTATGTCAAAAACCACTACAATATTGTTAAGTAATTAGCCTCCAGTTAAAATAAACAAATTAAAAATAAATAAATAAATAAAATATCTGTCATTCTGCTCTAATATGCTTAATATTCTTGCTTTATTTTTATATAGTATTTGATTCTAGATTTTTTTGTACAGATATCTTTCATCTTTAAAGACAATAAATATCTTATCCTAGTACAGAAAATTTTTATCATGAAATTTAGAATTTGTACCACCTATTCTCTCCATTGATTAGAAAGCTAGTATTATGAAAGTGAAAAAGAAATTTATTATTAAAAAACTGAATTCCATCTTATAAATCAAGACCAAAACTTCAAGATATTAAACCACTAACTACTAGTTAATTTAAGATAGACACATGTCTCTAATAGAATTATATTCATCCCTTATATTCTTTATGCTTGACAAAAATAATATATACTTTGAATAACATTATTGAAAAAGTAAATACATCACTGTTCTTTGACTTTATTAACCCTTGACCATCAAAAAAAGGTAAATCTAATAAACATCTTCCAAAGGTAGTAATAATGAGAAAAGGGACTTACATGATCAATTAGTTCACGGACCATTCCATTCCATTGTCCATTGGCATCATCCTGGGCTCCATATTTTCCATCCTCCACAAGTCTAATTTCATATGTAAAGCCAAGGATTGTAGATAGCTCTCTGAGGAGGTCAATGCAATAGCCCTCAAATCGATCATTTCCATAAAGAGGTTTGTCAGACTTTTTAAACAGAACATAGGGTTCCTCCTGGAAACAGTGAACATGAAGGTAGGAAGTGTCAGTTAATCATGAAACTATTACAAAAATTATAACTTTGGTAATAAGTTGGTAAAGAGAGAAAATTCCACATTAATTTAAAGCAGTCAATTTTATTTTTTTTCTCATTGTGATTAGCATAGGTTGAGACACTAAGAAGGCATATTCTTTGAGAACACTTATGTCTCATAAGAGATATTTTAATATAATAACATCAACACAATTATATAATAAAATGATATGTTATATATATTATACCACATCTTATATCACATATGATAAATAATATATAAAATGATTACATACTATATAATATATAATACCAAGATATAATTTCAATATATTATATTTAATTACAATATATGATTACAATATTCCAATTTGAATTATACCAAATAATTAATTTCAAGTGCATTGTTTTAGTGAGATTTATTGATAAAAGAATGAAAAAAAGTTATTATCTAATTGCCTACCATGTGCTAATAACTGAATTAGGCACTTATATATACATTATCTCATTCTTTATCTCATTCTGTTCTAAGAACTATCAAAATTACAACCATTATAATTATAAAAGAAAAAACAATGGCTTACTTTAGAGTATAGATGAAGAAACTAACACATATCAAGTGATTATGCATTCATCCAACATTTTATTGAGCACCTAATATAATTCCTGAATCATGAAGTTTATGGTATAGGAGAAGAAACCAATAATAAATGCCTAAATGAACAGAACCCATTACTTCTGATGCTGATCAATCGTATAAAAACATAAACTAGTGCAATAAGACATTGAATGAAATATCAAGGTACTTGCAAGATAAGAGAAGACAAAATTGACTAATATGTCTGGAAACCTTTTCTGAGGAGATGAAACATGCACTAGAACTTAAAAGACGAGAAGGAGTCTAGCCATTTGAAAATCTGAAAGAAGAGCATTTCAAGCCAAGGACACAGCAGTAAAAACCCTGAGATCAATATGACACTAGAGTGTATCAGGAAGAGGACAACAGCTATCAATATGATTGAAGTCACATGTAGTAGGTGAGGGAATTAGTTGAACAAGGTAAAAATGAAGAGCAAATGAAAGTGAAAGGCGCTCAGTCATGTCCTACTGTTTGCAACCCCATGGACTATATATTCGATGGAATTCTCCAGGCCAGAATACTGGAGTGGGTAGCCTTTCCCTTCTCCAGGAGATCTTCCCAACCCAGGGATGGAACTCAGGTCTCCCCCATTGCAGGTGGATTCTTTACCAGCTGAACCACAAGGGAAGCCCAAGAATCCTGGAGCAGGTAGCCTATTCCTTCTCCAGGGGATCTTCCTGACCCAGGAATTGAACTGGGGGCTCCTGCATTAAAGGCAAATTCTTAAACAACTGAGCTATGAGGGAAACCCAATGAAGAGCAAGTGAGGAGCCAAATCTTATAAGGCTTTACAAAGCAGGCCCTATCAAATACTGTATGTTTAACTAAGTGCTAAGAAAATCCACTTATCAGTATATTTTATTGGAAGTGGGTGGAACATGATATGACAGATTGTCCTATAACTAAACCAGGGTGCAACTATTTCACAGTGGACAAAGCCTCTGGAAGTTTCTCTCTAGAGTAAGATGTTGCAAAGTGAAAAAGTTTAGGAGACCCCCATGCCAATCCATTTAGCAAGCAATCACCCTCTTCCCAACCCCTGGAGCATATCAGTCATCTCATTAAGGCCATCACACAAAAAGATGTTTTGGACCAACAGCAGTGTGTCAGCTTGCCCATACTCATCTCAGAAACAAGACTAATTCCATCTCTCTTCCCATTTCCTTTGACCTGGCTTATCTCTACTGTTTCTTGCACACTCTAACTTTCCTGCTCTTCTGATGCTCCAGTGTGTAAAAGAAGTCCTGCTCAAAGACCAGCACCTTATTCCACATCTCACTTCCCTGGAATATCACATCCACATTGATTCATTATAGTATCTCCATGCTTAATACAATACTTGGCACATAATATGTGCAAAGAAAATATTAATTGTATAAATTATAAATTAATTTTCTGACTCAGTTTTCTTGTCTCTAAGTTGACTCAACAATGCTTTTAAGTTGTTTTGAGAATTCAACAAAAGGAACATAGCAGATATAGCTTAATATTATTTCATTATTTTAGATGCAATAATTTTCCATGGAGTCTAATAGACTTTATTTCTATAGCAGTTTTAGATTTACAGTAAAACTAAATGGAAAGTTCAGAGTTCCCATATACCCCCTGCCATCATGCATGTCAAGCCTCCTCCTTTACCAGCATCCCCCACCAGATTGATACACTTGTTATTTTTAATGAGCCTGCAATGATACATAATTATCAGTGAACACCCATAATTTATATTAGGATTGTATTTTCTATAGGTTTTGTCAAATATATAATGACATGTAGTTCACCATTATAGCAAATACAGAATAATTGCACTGCCCAAAAAGTCCTCTGTGCTCTACCTGTTAATGCCTCCCTCTCCTCCAAACCCTGGCAACGGCTAATCTTTTTTGTCTACAGTTTTCTCTTTTTCAGATGTCATATAATTGGATTCATACTATACTAAGTATGTAGCCTTTTCATATTGGCTTTTTTCACCTAGTAATATACATTTATGTTTCTTCCAAATCTTTTTATGGCTTGATGGGTCATTTCTTTCAAGTGCTGAATAATATCCCATTATCTGAATGTACCACAGTTTGTTGATCCATTCATCTACTGAAAGACATCTTGGTTGCTTCCAAGTTTTGTCAATTATGAATAAAGCTGCTACAAACATTCATGCGCAGGTTTTTGTATGGATATAAGTTTCAACACATTTGGATAAACAGAGGTACATTCAATTGTTACATCATACAAGAGTATGTTTAGTCTTGCTAGAAACTGCCAAAATGTCTTCCAAATTAGTTGTACCAGTGGAGTTCGCCACGAGCAATGAATGAGAGTTCCTGTTGTTGTACACCCTCAACAGCATTTGGTGGTGTCAGTTTTCTGGATTTTATTCATTCTAACAGGTATGTAGTGATTTTTCAATGTTTTCTTATTTCACAATTCTCTACGGAAAGATGATATTGAGCATCTTTTCCTATGGTTCAACTGAGTTTCGTTAGGACTCTTTTATAATCGTCATTTTTCAAAGAGGTTAATTTTCCCAGGCCACACAGCTGAGAAGAAATAAAGAACACCTAAGAGGAGTCAAAGGATAGATTTGCTCTCAGGTTTTCCAAATTCCGAGATGCATACTTTCCCACAATCTCATATTTCTTTCTAAACTATTTAGGTAATTTGTGGAAAACCCACATATGCTGCTTCCCTGGTATCTTAGAGGGTAAAGCATCTGCCTGTAATGTGGGAGACCCGGGTTAGATCGGAGACCTGGGTTCAATCCGAGAACTGGGTTAAATCCCTGGGTCAGGAAAATCCCCTGGAGAAGGAAATGGCAACCCACTCCAGTACTCTTGCCTGGAAAATCCCATGGACAGAGAAGCCTGGTAGGCTGCAGTCCATGGGGTTGCTAAGAGTTGGACACAACTGAGCACACATGCGACTTCACACTTTCACATACGCTGCATTTTTAAAATGGAATTAGTTAAAACACATAGAAATCAGAAATTAATGCATAATTAAATTCAAAGTTAGATATTTGGGCTTACCAAAAGGTAAAAAGTACATTTAGGATCCTGTCTAATTTTTATATGGGGTTACCTAGTGGCTCAGTTGTAAAGAATCCACCTTCAATGCAGGAGATGTGGGTTGGATCCCTGGGTTGGGAAGATCCCCGGGAGTAGGGCATAACAACCCACTCCAGTATTCTTGCCTGGAGAATCGCAGGGACAGAGTCCCTCAAGGGCTACAGTCCAAAGAGTTGGACATGACTGAAGCGGCTTAGCATGCACTCACTAATTTTTATGTACTATGTGATCAGGTATAAAATGTATTTCCCAGGGATACAGAGTGCTGCAAATCTGACAGATATAGTCCTCTTCCACCCTTGGGGATATTATACTCATTTTCCTCTCTACACTTCCTGGCCTTCTAATCTTTAAAGTTAGGTAACACATGTCCATGGATCACAAGTTAAATGCCCTTGTTACCTGGGGAGAGGAGGGAAGCCCTGCAGCTGAACAGCTTTCTTGTGCTAGGTATTCACAGTTCAGGCACAGTCAGTTAGCTCTTTTTCTGCTGCCCCACAATAATTTTTACTATAATATTTATCATATTGAGTAGGGAGTGCTGATTTACATATATATTTTCTGAACTAGAATTGAGCCATTTATATGGCAAGATAGGAGCCATTTATACAGCAAATTTTCATCAAAAGCACCAAACATCACCAGGCACATAGCAGGGTTGCAAATAAATGACTGTGTAATGAACTGAATGGAAATGGACTGCTGTGGTCAACTGCGAAACCAAGGCAACTTGAACTTGAAGGAAACATTTTATAAGACAGCTAAGTTCTATGGGGTTTGGGGATGGTGGTAACAAATCCTCAGGTTCCTAACCAATGGCCAGGGGTTTAGGGACTTGAGAAGAACATATCATGTTCCCCTTAAGAGGAAGGAACAGCGAGAACATTTCTGGCTGGCAGAATGCGGGACAAAGAAGCATTTTGGTACAAAAATTATCAAATTCATATTTTGGTTGCAGTCAGTTTCTAATTTATAACTAAATAAGTATGTATTATTTTTATTTAAAAGTCCACAGGTTGACCATTTTTCAAGCTCTAGACACTAAATAACAGCACTAACATTTTCCAAGTGTTTAACTACTGCCCATTCCTGTTCTAAAAGCTTTTCCTTGGATTAATTTATTTATTTCTCATTACAGGAAAGTGAGGTCGGTGATATCATTATTAATTTTTATATTTTACAGATAAATAAACTGAGGGCTGGGGTGCTAAGCGTTTTGCCTAAGGTCAACAGCCAGCATACAACCTAGGCAATTGGACTACTGAATCACTTACCTTTCTACTATACTTCCCACATTAAATAGTTCCTAGTGATGGTTTCCAAACTGCATATAAATGCATGATTATACAGGGCTCATTAGCTAACTTAACATGTATGGTCTGGTTTTATTATTACTTTTTCAGTCAACTGGGATTAGTCATTAGTATACTGCATGCAAAATGGTAATACATTTATTAATTGCACAATGCAATCAAAATGATATTGGTGAACAATAGAAGTAAATATATAATCCTAAGAATTTATTTTCTACATAATAAATTATTTTATTTCCAAATAAAAACACATATTTTTATCATAATACTTGAAAAATTTGTAAAAATAGGGAATTCCCTGGCTGTCCAGTAGTTAGGATGCTCTGCTTTCACTGCAGAAGACACAGGTTCTATCCTTGGCTGGGGAACTAAGATTCTGCATGACAGTGCAGCCAGATAAACAAATAAAAATAAAATATAATAATTTGTAAGAATAGCATATTTTCAGCCCAATGGATTTAGGAAGCAACATATTATTGTCTAAAAACTGTTTTCCCCCTATTTACACTATTAAGTTATGATTGTCTCTATTTAAAAATTTTATTTCAAAATATTTATGGCATACTTTTCATACAAACTTACCTGAACATTGGAGAAAATATGATAAATGTTAGTGATTACTTAAAAGTGCATAAGGCAAAAAGACATACATGTATAAGGTACAAAAGCAGAGCAAAAATTCCAAAAATTATTGTGCTATTTAAATGTCACCATCCAGCTTTTTGTAGTAACCATCTTACCTATTAATTTGATTTCCTTCACTTATCAGCTAATAAGAAAACCTCTGTCATAGGCAAATAAATGTGTTGATCTCTGTGAGATTAAAAAGCCTATTTAAATGTATATTTTAAACAGGTTTTCATATCACTAGGAAAAAATATGTTGTCTGAGTGCATCTTTTTAGTATTTATGTGTCTCCACAGTGTCTAATATCATTCTTCCCATATTTAATTCTGAGAAGTAAGACACTCTTTTCCAGCTGTGATTCCTATCTCCAGCTACACTGTGTCACAAGATAGTTTACATCGAGTTATGACTCTCCTTTTAGACTCTTCCTCTGTTTCACACAGCACAAGGATAAATAATAACCTCGTGTAAGAAAAGAAAAATGATACCAGAAGCAATTACTGTACCACATACTGAGTTCAATGAATAATATGATAAAACTCTCCTGGGCAACTTTACTGGTTTTTCACATAGTCTTAAATCTCCACATCAGCATTTGCTAGAGGTAAAAGCACTTCATTCCACTGGCATCTGTAATAAGGATTTGTCAGCATTTCTACTATCAATGCCAGTTTTAAGGAACCTAATAACTCACATATTTTTATCTGTATTAGACTGGGATTTGACACAGAATAAACTCAAAATGAAGTTCTGAAAAAGTAAAATATGTTTAAGGTTAAGGGGAACAAAATGTTTTATTTAAATATAATAAAATTTTATACTTTTTAAATGTATAACTCATATATCCCTCAGCCCTTATCTAAAAAGATATAAATGATCTTTTTCATGTGTTAACCCTTGAACTATCATTGTCTTAAATAATTTAAAAACATTAAAGATATTAAGATGCAAATTAATTTTCTATGATATGTATAAAATATCCCCTACTATTACAACGATAAGAATAATAACTAATTTATTTATTTATTCAAACATATATTTTTTTTCAAACATATATTAAACTCTTATTGTGATACGTACTCCTTTAGGCTCCAGGCTAACAATGAAAATCAAAACAAAACAATACCTAAAATCTCAGCCCTTATGGAACTCTCAATCTAGTGATGAATTTAAAGTTTTTATCTATTTTAAATAATTTTGTATTATTTAGTGGCTACTTTGATTCATTAATTACCAGAAGAAAAATATCACTAGAGAGTACGTTTTTGAGAAACATGACTCTGTGTCTTAGAACATTTGGGTGTGTATCAGGATCTATGACCCTCAATTCATTTCTTTGGGAAGATAGAAATGGATATTCGGTTAGCCCCAATCAGGTTTGGAATTTACCCTTATAACCAAAACTCTTTTAAAATGTGTTTGCAGAAGCCAGCTAAAACTGCATTTGTTTATGGGTAACAATATCCTTGCCTATGAAGTATTTATATTTTATGAATTTATATTTATATGTTAATGCCTCTTAAGGGCTAGCAAAAAATACCTTTTTAATAGTATTCATATGAACCAAATGAAAAAGATACATGTTTATAATAGTAATATCATGTTAAACTTATGGAGATTAAAACTTAAAACTGAACAGCTTATGTTTTCCCAAGGAATCATTTATTTCTTTCTATTTTCTGACCTCTATACTCTTTGTGTCCTATCACTACCCTCATACTGAAAGAATTACATAATAAATAATAAGAGAACAACCTAATTAACAGAGTGTGGAAATCAAGTAGGTGCCACAAAGTTGATTAGAAGTACAAGGCTAATAACTGGGCAGCATGAACAGTGGAGGAAAGATGCTGATGAAGTTGGCTTCTGAGGGCGGTGAGTCAGTTCTTTGAAAGTATAGAAAGTATAACTTAATATGAGAAAAAATTAAAAAAACTCAACATCTGGCCCTGGGAGGCAAATGAAGAATTATGCTTTCAAAAGGGAGATTAAGGATGAAAAAACATTATCATACACAGCAATACCAAGAAGATGGATATTTCTTTAACAAATAAGTTATCAACTCACTGTAACTATCTGACCATGACTCATCTTATTGCTCAAATAAACAACATCCATGGATGGAGTAAAAACACATAATAAATAATGTAAACATGTGAAGAAAATGCTTATGATAACTGTAAGGATGTTTTCTCATTACTAAAATATGCTCTCAGTTGGCATGTTTTGATTTTAACTGGCTATCATCATTCTTAAATGGAATAGTGACCTAGAAGTAAAAACAGCAACTCTGAAGATGATCAATGAATGACCATGCTTCTCTAACACAGTATATTATACATTGTCAGATGACGTTTAACAAGATGCATGTAGATATCTACATTTAATAATGTAATGTTAAAATATAAATGTAAAATAGTTTTATTGTTCATCCATCCATTCATCCACTAATGCATCAATCATGCATGCACTAATGAAATATGTGTATGCAAATTTTGTATACCAATTTTCAAAACAGAGGTCAGCAAAGAGTCTCTTAAAAAACAAATAGTAAATATCTTTGGCTTTGTGGGCAATATATTTGTAACCATTCAACTTTACCATGGTAGAGAAAATCAGCCATAGAAGCAATGAATAGTCCAGCAAAAAGTGTCAACACTCTTTTAAAATCAATTTTTTAGAACTCTGGAATCTAATAAAAACTCACAACAACCAAGAGAATGCTTTGTGAAGAGGAAAACTATAGAATTTTGATAGGAGGGCTCTGTGGCATATCAATTTACCCAGTTACTACTGACACTCCCCAGCGCTGCAGCAGCCTTGAAAATGGAAACGTATTCCTAATGCAGGTTGTGCAGCACCACAGGGAACATTGTGGACCTATTCTCAAATAATGTAGTAGTTCTGTG
The DNA here is from genome assembly GCF_019923935.1 of Bubalus bubalis. Lineage (NCBI taxonomy): Eukaryota > Metazoa > Chordata > Mammalia > Artiodactyla > Bovidae > Bubalus > Bubalus bubalis. The sequence continues at coordinate 56,165,344 of NC_059166.1, read as the reverse complement.
TTTTTACCCTTGTGGTGGTTCCCTGAAGAATCAGCTCAAAGATTTGCCTTTGTTTTGCCTACATAGCAGCTTCCCAGGGTTGAAGCTGCTTCCTGGATGTTTTCACAAGCATTAAAGATGAATACACTTAGCCACTACCTTCTGAGCAAGAATAAACTGCAGGAGCAAGAGATAAACTAAAAAGCCTGGGATAGAAAAGACAGAATAGGCTCAGGAAAGAGATACCTGGGACAATTAGGGTTATGAAAAACCCCAGCATATTCAAGGAAACCTAGAAAGTCACATATGTGCCTGTGGCAGGGTGTCGGCTCAGAAAAGACCTTAAAAGACTAAGCATTTTACCTCTGGCTGGACTTCAGTCTCTGTGCAACCAGAAAGGGAAGAAGGCAGAATTGTAAACTGCCTGGATCTAACAAACAGCTAATAACAGTTCATTACTTTACGACACTAGTTTCACTAACAAGCTCTATGGTACATTCAAGAAAGAGTCCTCCACCACAAATACTTCCCTTAATTCTCAACTATGATAGATATATCTAAGGAGTGATTACTTTTTCTTTAATTATATCAAAAATTCATATATCTCCTTATATTTGTTTTTTTATCTCAACACTGAAAGTTTAATGAGTAATAGTATAAATAAAATAAATTTCCCACTAAGCACAGCATTACAGGGCCTATTGTGTGGGTCAATCACCTTGTTTATAAGAAAATTAATTATTAGATATAATTTCTCAAATCTCTTATTTTACTCCATTCCCATCTCTTCAAAGACCCTGATACTGGGAGAAATAGAAGTCAGGAGGAGAGGGGATGACAGAGGATGAGATGGTTGGATGGTATCACCTACTCGATGGACATGAGTTTAAATAGCTCCAGGAGTTGAAGGATAGGGAAGCCTGGCGTGCTGCAGTCCATGTGGTCACAAAGAGTTGGATATCACTGAGTGACTGAACTGAACTGAACAGAATCTCTTCAAAGAGCATGTTTTCTCTTTTTATTTTTAAATTATCACCAATAAGTCTGTTTTTATCTTACTTTTTCCTTATTATCTATAAAATGAATAAACAAGTCATATCACTCTATCCATTCATTTATTCAGTCATTCAACAATCACTTAATAGATGTCTATAAAGCTGCAGGCATTGTTCTGTGTCATGAACATAAGACTAAGAAAACATGGTACCTATTCCTAAGAAACATTACAGTCTAGTGACAGAGACAGAGACTAAGACAAATAAACCGATAAGTAAATGTAAAGTCTTATGGAAATAGCACTTGAATTCAGTTCTCAGCCATGATTATACATAAAAATTAAATTAAATATTTTACAATTAAAATTATAATACTGATGCCTGTGCTCTATCACCAGAGATTCTGAAGTCAATTATCTAGGATGCTACCCTGGCATTATTACTTTTCAAAAACTTTCTAGATGATTGTCATGTATGGCTGGGGCAGTTTATGAGTGTGTGATCTGTGTAGTTTCACAGGACCCAGAACTCTGAAGATCTGTGCTAGGTTTAATATTCTGCTGGTGCCCTTTTAAAATTCTTATCAATTTTTAGTAAAAGAGTCTTGTTTTTGTTTTGTATTTTGGGTGGAAATGTATAGCTAGTCCTATATGCAGTAAGCAATGAAAACTACTGTCTTAAAGTGGTCTAGATGGTAATATTTCAGAGCAAGAAAATTGTTCATGTAGATGCTGAAAAGAATAAAGAGCTTTGTATGATTTAAGTAAAAAGAGAGTGTGGGACAAGAAAGATACAGGGAATTAATATCATGAAGACCTCAGTAAGGAAGCAGACTTTATTCCTATAAAATTGTGAAATACAACCTAAATATAATCACTGTTGATCATCAGTTCTTGAATTCATATCCTGCTTAGAATGGCATTTTCTTTCCTAAGATTATTTTTAAGCATCTACCTAAAACCAATTTTGATGCAGGAAATTAAGTTGAGGGTTTTTTTTTTCTTTAATAGTCTACCTTTAGGTAATTTCTTACTATTTAGACATTAGATGAATTTGAATGCATGTTTGGGAGAGAAAGAAAGCAAACCAAAAGGAGGAAGATATGATTTGCTAAGTGGCTGCAAAGTAGAGTTTTCAATCATTAGGATTCGGTTTCTTATAATTTAGTGAAATGATTAGAGGTTAGAGACTTTTTGATTTTAGAAAGGAGGACCCAATGTTAACCATCCACTAACTCTACTTATGCTTCTCCAAAAAAGGCTGAAATATGCTGACAGAAAAAATGAATTAGAACGAAGAACTAATACTAATTGGGTTTCTACCCTTATCCCATCCGAGGTTGATCAAATACTGGCAAACCTTTCAATGTTTCTGAATATGCATGCAAAACATGTACAATAAGGATTATTCATCAGTGATTAATAGTAGTTAGCAGCATTCATCTGCTGAAAGTTATCCTTTACACAATAAACAGTGAGTATAACTTTCAGCTGCTGCCTTTTGTAATCAATAAAATCAATAAATGTTTATTGAGTATCCACCATTTAAAAGAAAATACCCTGCTTTAGGAAAATGGTGCATCTCCTAAGCACTTTTTAATCTAATTGAAAATACAGAACTTGTACAGGAAAATGCAAACTAATAATACAAATTTTCATGGAAGTGCCTAAGAAATAAGTTGTATAGATTAAAGGACCATTAGGTGCGCCCATTATAGGGACATAAAAATGTCTCAAAGTAGTCAGATAAATCATTCTAGAGAAAAAGGCAGCAAAAAAATGGAGTGTACAATGAGTATAAATTAGATAAATGTGGAGAAGAAAAAGTTGTTCTCAGGTGGCGCAGTGGTAAAGAATTCTCCTGCCAATGCAAGTGACACAAGAGACACAGTTTCCATCCCTGGGTTGAGAAGATCCCCTGCAGTAGGAAATGGCAACTCACTCCAGTATTTTGGCCTGAAAAATTCCCTGGACAGAGAAGCCTGGTGGACTATAGTCTATAGGGTTGCAAAGAGTTGGAATGGACTGAGTGACTGAGCACAGCACTTAAGAGTTGTTCAGGCAAGAGAAATGAAGAAGAGGAATGATAGTTTCTAAGAGGAAGATATTCAAAAACATGTTAGAAAGCCTTATGGGAAAATAGTAAAATGAGAACTATTCATTACTTATTAATTTTTGAATTACTTTATATCCATTGAAGTTATCACTTACTGATAACCTTGTACCAGGAACTATGTTCATATTTTCCAAATCTTTATCTCTACTACACACTTTAATTTGCATACTATTATCCTCATTATTAAATTATGGTAACTTACCCAAGGTAACTCATCTACTAAGTGGCCAACTCAAGATTCAAACCTAGATTTTCTGACTTCCATTTGTCCCTTCAATCGGCAGAAAAGCCCTTTCTTAATTAGGTATTAAACTCAGTTACCCAGTGTCAACAAGCCATAGAAACTGTCTGCTCCTCTGCTGAGGATTGGTGGAGTAGGTAATTTAAGGATTTGCATACATAAATAAATTTCATCATAAAAATCAACAAGTACCTAAAAATCATTATGATTAAACTTAAATATAATGTATTTGTACACAGTGTAGTCTTCTGGAAAATTATCCCACAAGTTTTATTTTCTAGAAAAGACTCTGCAATTTAAAATATTTAGAAATTCTACATAATCGCATCCCTTTGAGATATCCAAGATACATATGAATGTATTAAAGACTTGGTGATAAGGAAACCTAGTGAATTTGGCTTAACTAAGGAAATGGCAACCCACTCCAGTGTTCTTGCCTGGAGAATCCCAGGGACAGGGGAGCCTGGTGGGCTGCCATCTATAAGGTCGCACAGAGTCGGGCACAAGTGAAGCGACTTAGCAGCAGCAGTATTTCTGAAAATCTATGAACCACAGAGTTGTTGTAGGGCATGCCTGTATCATATACCTATCAGAATTGTGGAGTATACTCCAACATTCTTATGTAACCAAATGTATGTATGTGTGTGTGTGTGTGTGTGTGTGTGTGTGTGTGTGCTCAGTCATGTCCAACTCTTTGTGGCCCCATGGACTGTAGTGTCCCAGGCTCCGCTATCCTTGGAATTTTCCAGGCAAGAATACTGGAGTGGGTTGTCATTCCCTATGCCAGGGATTTTCTCAACCCAGGGATTGAAGCAGCATCTCTTGTGTCTCCTGCTTTGGAAGATGGATTCTTTGCCACTAACACCACCTGGGAAACCCAATGTAACCAAAAAAAAAAAAAAAAAAATTCTATTGCTACACACATAGAAAGTGAAAGCTGTAATGTAAAAGCAGTGTTTTGTTTCTAAGGTCAGACTGTATCATATTTGTCAAACAGTTGCAAATTTAAAAGCTCCAAAGAGGAAATATAAATTTAGATTTTCTTTTTAAGAGCACAAAGCTATAGCAAACATGAACAAATGTATGGCCTTTGACTCTAATTACACTTGAATGCAGTATAAAAAATTCTCCATATAATATGAAATGCTTTCCAAACAGCTGTGTGAAAAAGGCATTTCTTTTCTATTAGTTCTGAAATGAAGTAGTTAAAAAAAATATCCATTTAGTTGGTTTCTTTTACCAATATGGGTTTAACTCAAACAAGGTGATGAAAACAAATTCATGAGTTATTTCTTTTAATTAATTACTACATAGAACTAAAACTAAGAGAACTCAGAACATAAAATTTATAAGATCCTAGTTAATGGTACTCATTTTTATTTAAGTGACTAATTAGTGGCATAAATGCCTTATGAGTAGTAGACCTAATAAAATACATTGACTGATAAATGGGTAAGAACTGGGGGAATCAAGTGTTATCCTGGATTTCTAGGCAAAAAATACTCACTTTAGTGATGCCAGGAAAATGAAACACGTGTGTGTTTTATACTATGGAAAGAGTTCTTTATCTTTCTTTCTTGAGTCGCTGTAGTAGAGTTAATCGGAGTTACGATATAGTTTGTCACTAAGAGTACCATTTAAATCCCAAATAAAGAGAAGTAATTAGGAATCAATGTCAAGTAATCCAGTGTGGTTCAAAACCACAGATATTAGGACCTGAGTATCAGACACTGATGATCAGAAAGGGAAGTTAAGTTGGAAGTATCTGCCATGATTCAGGACTTACTGGTCTTGAAGGACTCGTGATTGTCATCTGAAAACCACAATTTCCAAATATGTGTAAGGTATTCTTGAGTCTGACTCAAAGGATAGTATATTTTTTTCTCCCAGACTCTTTATATTCCTGGGAAGTCAGAATTTATAATTATTTGTCAAGCCAAACAGAATACAGCAGGTGTCAGGACAGAAGCAACAAAAGCATCAGGAAAGAAAAAAATGTTCAGTGGTATAGATTCACAGAAAACACACACGAGTTCTCTACATGAACAGTATCACCAATATTCATGATTCAAACCACCCTCTATTTTGATAACTCCAAATATGATTTCCAATCCAGACCATTCTCTTTAGGTATGGAACTACATGTCTAACTGCCAACCAGATCATATACCATAGAAAAACTAAATGCTGTATGTTCAAAATTAAAATTCAATTTGTATTATCCCAATTTGCTATTTTATGTCAATTCTGTTTCCAGCCACATTTACCAGAAAAATAAAAGTGATCTTAACCTCTGACCTCTTCTTAAACTCCAATTTGCAAACCATTACTCCCCTTTATCCCCCTTTCTTCACCCTATATGCCTTGGAAATTTCATTTATTTCCCCCATCTTTGAACAATGCCATAGTTTGGAACTTATCATCTTTCACTCTTGCAATATTCTCTTGGCTGGTCTCACTAAATTCTGTCTCATGAACTACACACAATTCTATCTCCAATACTAAGAAGGATTTTTTAAAATCTCAAATTGATTATATCAATCATGCACTTAAAATCCTTCTAAATTGTCTCATTGTGAATAGCAGACAGTCTTAACTCCTTTAGGAGTCCTACAAGGCCTTTTCTCTGCTGTTGCCTGCCTTCTACCTTTCCCACTACTTCTCTCACACATTGGCTGTGCTCCATCGGGAGTGGACTACTTACAGGGAGTTATTCATATGCTCTAAGCCCTTTCACATGTCTGCACCTTCAAACATAGGCTTCCCAGCTGGCTTCCCAGCTGGCTTCCCAGGTGGCTCAGCGGCAAAGAATTTGTCTGCCAATGCAGAAGATGCAGGAGACCCAATACCTACCCGGGTAGGTAAGATCCTTTAGAGTAGAAAATGGCAACTCACTCCAGTCCTTGCCTAGAAAATTCCATGGACAGAGGAGCCTGGCAGGCTACAGTCCATGGGGTTGCAGAGTTGGGTATGATTGAGCACAAAGGTTTACAGTTTTCTGCCTTCAAACATACTTTTCCCACAGCCTGAAATATCTGGTATTCTTGACCTACTAGAGCCCTACTCCCAAAGTAAATATAGCTCAAGATTTGTGGAAAGGAGGCAGTGGCAGCCCCTCTCCTAATTCTTTACCAAAGTAGTTCTTAGGTTTTGGGCAAATATAAAAACTCCCAACAGTGAAAAGTAAGAGTAACAAAGTCTCACTAAACGTTGGAATGTAGATATGTACAGAAAATTACATATGGAAGATAATTGCTAGGTTGCAGACAATGTGTAAGGCTTCCTATGTGGCACTAGTAGTAAAGAACCCGCCTGCCACTGCAGCAGACGTAAGAGTGAGATGCAGGTTCAATCCCTGGGTTTGGAAGGTTCCCTGGAGAAGGGCATGGCAATCCACTCCAATATTCTTGCCTGAAGAATCCAATAGATAGATGAGCCTGGTGGACTACAGACCACAGGGTTACAAAGAGTCAGACACGACTGAAGCGACTAAACACACACACACACACAGTAAATGTTGTAAACACACTAGGGCAAGAGCGTGAACATGTCATCAAAAAGGGTTCCTTTCTACTTGAGAGATAAAGCATGTTCTAGACGGCTCCTAAGAAATAATTTGTAGAAAAGCAGAGTGAAAAGAGAGGACTCGTTTTTGATGATGAATTCTATTTAAAAACAAAGAATGGATTCTTAGCAAACTGTATGTAGATCCAAAATTCAGTGTATTTTCTCATTTAGATGTAGAAAATGCAACAGTATGCTGCTAGGGCAGGGTGGTCAAGCTGTCCTACTCACGTGACTAGAATTCATGACTTTTTAAAAATAATTCTTGAAAATATACACTTATAAGGCAATTGATGAGGAAACTTGACTATCATTTCGAAACAATTGACACTAAATATAGACTGCAGGAAACAGAGAAGCTTTGGTCTCCTAAAGGCAGCTGAAAGGAATGCTTTGTTTTCCTCATCAGAAGTTCTTGCTCAGAGGTCCATACTCCATGCCAACCAGACAACTAGGGTAGATTCTCCAACACATTTCTGGGGAACTACCCACTTCCCTTGCACTGACCCTAGCAGAAAACTGAAGGAAAATTGAATTAATGTGACTCTGGATTAATCATGCTGAAATCTAGAGAACACAATTAAAGTTTGCATCAGTCAAAAGTTCATTCTACAGCCTGCTTTTCCTTCCTGATTGAGAATGCTAGCACCGAAGATGATGTCACCTGGACTACGGGTTGTAGGATTGCTTTCAGAAATTATATAATATGGAGAATAGATATATAGATGTAAGTGTTTATTAGACCCTCTAGATAGAAAGTCACATCCCCTCAAACAGTCCTTTATTATCTGAATTTCAAGCCTGATGTCATTTGAGAGATGATGGTTCTGCATAACTTCAAAGCACTCTGGTAAACATTAAGCTGTATGATGCAGCTTCTATTTTAAAAGTGTCTTCAAAGCACTTTTCAGAGCAAAGCTCAGCCTTATATAAATTTGTCATTAAACTATTTAAAACAAAGTAAATAAATAGAACACTTAAATAATAAGAATATATAATAATGGAAGACATTATGCAAAACATAAGAAAAACAGGAAATAGAAAAATAAGTGAAGTAAAAAACAGGAAAAAAATGGCTAAATTATAAGCATGTATTTTAGCAAAAATAATATGTCTTTTGGTAAAATTTAATGAACCAAATTTAAAAAAAAAAAAGAAAAAATGAATAGAACTTTACATGAGAAAGTGACTCAGTAGACAAAGTTTATAAAATTTATATGATGATCATATATGAAAAACTCATAGTACATTTGAATACCTGATATGCATCAATGCACCATATAAAATTGACTCAAAAAGAGGTGACAAAATGAATATGTCAACAACTATGAAATAAATTGTATCAGTTATTAAATAAATCTTCCCAGAAAAAATCTAAATACTGTAGTATTTTTAGTTTTGACCTAATATAAAACAAATAACCTCAAAATATGGACTGCTTTAGAGCACAGCAAATACTGTGGGCCAGTTCCTTTCTTTTTAAATGCAGTTAGCATAACCTGACAAAAACAGCTAACAAGATAGTGAAATACTGTAACTAAGGGTCCTAGTGAAGTCATAGTGAAGTCGCCCAGTCATGCCCGACTCTTTGGACCCCATGGACTGTAGCCTGCCAGGCTCCTCTGTCCATGGGATTTTTCTGGCAAGGATACTGGAGTGGGTTACCATTTCCTTCTCTAGGGGACCTTCCCGACCCAGGGATTGAACCCGGGCCTCCCGCATTATAGGCAGACGCTTTACCGTCTGAGCCACCATGGAAGCCCAACTAAGGGTCAGTCACTATCAGATGTTCCTAAAAACAAGATATAACAAACAAACATAGCAGTCCATTGAAATAATTTTTCACCATATCCAATAACAGTTTATGTCTGGAATATAAATATTTTAATATTCAGAAATTGACTAACATTCATCAGAAAAGTACAACTAGAAAAATTAATAATAATCTCCACAGGTAACTAATGTATTCAATAATAATTAGCATCCAATCCCAAGTGGTCCTAGTGGTAAAGAACATGCCTGCCATTGCAGGAGACATAAGAGGCACAGGTTCAATCCTTGGATCTAGAAGATCCCCTGGAGGAGGGCATGGCAACCTACTCCAGTGTTCTTGCTTGGAGAATCTTTTGGACAGAGGAGCCTGAGGGGCTACAGTCCACAGGGTTGCAGAGTTGGACACGACTGAAGTGACTTAGCACAGCACAGCACGATTTTGAAAAATAATAATTTTTATGAAAAGAAATAATTTTTATTCATAGTTGGAAAACTACAAATAAAAAGTATTTTTGAGAATACAGCTATTATTGTAGTTAATAATAAAAAGTACAATTGAAACAAGGAAAACAGATAACAAAGTTCTCATCAAATACAAGTAAAAAATAAAACAGATAAAGGCGATGAAAACCAGTAAAGGAAGAGATGAAATTATAGCTCTGTGTAAGAAGCATGATAAAATAGCTAAACTATCAAGAAATAAAAATAAATTAAAATCTACTAAAGAAAATTACCTGTAAAACTCTTAAATACAGGAATATTTCAATAAAGTGACTCAAGGAAAACCTTCAAAAATAAATTATTTTCCTATATTTATATCACAAAAAACATAAAATCACATTGAACTCATAAGTAGAGCCCACTCAGTTCAGTTTAGCCGCTCAGTCGTGTCTGACTCTTTGCGACCCCATGGACTGCAGCACTCCAGGCTTCCCTGTCCATCACCAACTCCTGGAGTTTACTCAAACTCATGTCCATTGAGTTGGTGATGCCATCCAACCATCTCACCTTCTCCAGGGGATCTTCCCAACTCAGGAATTGAACCAAGGTCTCCTGTATTGTTGGAGAATTCTTTACCAGCTGAGCTACCAGGTAAGCCCGTAGAGCCCACTAATGCTGTTTTAAAAGACAGTCAACAGTCTGTCCTCACAAGCTCTGTATAACAGATATTCTACTGAAATTATGGCATTTGGTCTTCTATTAACTTTAGCTTATTCTATCACTTTTTATTGCTTTTTGTGTTTTTTTTTAATATTCAATGAGAATTTTATTGAAATGCTAAGAAAAAGCATATCACTTTCACAGTGTTAATCAGAATAACTTCTATTATGAACAGAATTTAGTGAATACTTTGATTATAGCTTTGCAGACGATTCTAATTGTTAGCACTGTAAAACTAATACCAGAATAAATAAAAATGAGCACTAGTACTGAAACAGTAGATTAAAGATGAAAAATAGAGAACATGTTTAAACAGAAAACAGTCTCTGAATGAAGAGGACTTTTATGCTTTATTCCTTCAGGTCTGTTTTTATTTAGATCTGACTTGGGAACATAAGTAGCTTTCCTAAAGTAACTTCAGCTCTGTCTCCTGCTTGACAGCTGGTATAGGGGCTCCAGACCATCTGCCAAGAGAGAGCCAAGTCATGGTCAGACATCTCCAAGCAGAGAGAACCAATATTCTCATGTCCTGATTTTTAAACAGTTTGCATTTTTTCCCTCTGAAAAACATTGGTTGTTCTTATGTTTATCCTAAATTGCTTCAAAAATATATATTTTATTATTTAGGAAAATTTCATGGAAACATTTATTATGACAGTAAGAAAAAATACAGATTTATAGAGCTTTATTCTAACTTAGCCAACTTTTGGTTAATGGGTATGAAAGAAATTATGTATCTCATAATTGGAAGATGATTTAAAAAGAAAAGAATTTTATGTTTATCACTATTATACCAAATACATATATAAGTGCTAATTTAGTTGATATGTTTTATACATTCTTTCAAAATAAATTCAGAAGGTTGCTACATTATATATAAATGATTCATTTTAAGGTATTTATTTGCATTCATCTTGTTACTTTAAAACAATGAAATTTAATCAGAATCCAGTATTATTAACATTTGTGAAGTTTATTGAGTACTTGGTTTTATAACTTATATTATCTAAGGCCTGCAGACAATGTCACTTTTAATAATACCACCACTGGTCTAAACCACATTTTAGTCATTCTAAAATAATTGTGTTATTTTTTTCTTAGCTCAATTAAAGAAATGTTATAAATGCAACTAATAAACTTTGATCTTAAAAATGGAAAGGGGTCATATTTAAGGGAATTGTTTAAGAATAAACTTAACTACTATTTCATTACATTTTATTGATTCGGATTACCCTAAATGTAGTTGGAAAAATACATAGAAGCCTAACAGATCAAAAAAAAAAGTTCCATTCTTTAGGCAAGAAATGACCAATAACAACTGTAAGCAACAGATAAGCATAAATAATAATTACACAGTTGAATGTTATCAGTCCATTGATTGGACAGTATTATTTATTTCTTTTTTTGGCAGACTCATGCTTTTACTGCTGTAGGGCTGAGAAATCTTCCACTGTCTGAGTCCCAGTCTTTAAATTTCCTTCAATTCATCATGGCTCCTAGAATCTGAACTCTGCCATCCCTAATTAACATGCATGTCAAAAGCCAATGTGCACTACAGGCTATCTCAATTGAAAGTGAGAATACCAGGAGGGAAAAGTGAAAACCCTAGCAGCTACCATCAAAACAGCTTAATGTTTTCAAGAAGAGGCAATACGAAAGATGACTGGCTTGTTAGGATCAAAGAGTACTGATGAGAGTCTCCATCTGAGTTCGTGCAGCGTTCTCTTGCCTGGGAAACAAACCTGCTTGTGACATCTCAAGACATTACAAAGGCACTTTCACGTGAACATGCTGGACTGAAAATAAATAGCTATCATAATCTGGGGCTTTTGCTTTAAAGAAACAACAAAATAGTGCAGCAGGCATGTAGCGCATGCCTACTGAGGTAGAACTGTTACCTTAATTTTTAATAAATTATGTTTATTATTTACCTTTTATTTTTTTTTTCAAAATTCAAGTGCATTCTGAGGCAAACTACAGAAGTTATTCTATTATTTTGTTTTGCAAATCTACTAAGGAAAGGCATGCTTTTTAATGCCTGATTCTCACACAATCACACAAACACACAGACACACACACACCCCTTTACTACACTACTGCAGGCAGAATCATCACACTCTTAGCTGCTGCAAACTGCGTTTACCTCTTTGCCGAGTAATAACTTCAGAGAACTTACATCATGTTCAAAAAATATTACCATTCTAGAGAGTTTTTTTGTTTTTAATCTATGTCTATAGAAAATCTCCCAGAATTTGGAAAGGTGAGAAGAATATCTTTCTCTCTGAAATGGAGCATTTATCACCTGAAACTGTAACTGACAGTGAAACAGACTGAAACGAACTGTCAAGAAAAAAGGACTAGAGTTCTGCTAGTTGTGCTGTTCACCAACATTTCAGGAAAGATGCTTCTGTCAGAGCAATATGGATTTAAAGGAGGGCTTGGCTTAGTGATTATCATTCATTTTATTAAAAAAAAAAAACAAACTGGTATGCTAGTTAATTCTTACACTTGACTGATCAGTTTAGATTGGAGATCTGGGTTGTTACTGTCTTTCTACTGGAATTTGTATTTTAGCCATTAAATATTTCATTAGCTTAATTCACAAGTGAAAGAAGAAAGAGGGAAGAAAAGAAAAGCCAAAGCTCCAATCAATCAAATGTGCCATTTCACCGCTCTTCCAGTAAATGGTTTGATGGGAAGGGAGACTGCACCTATTAGCTAATCTCCAAACTGCATTTCATCTCTGAATCTAATTTATTATCCCCTTACATGAATAATCAAGATTTGACTACACAAAATTACTGCCAACATCTCCATTCAGATAGGACTAAATAGAACTCATTATCTCTCTTTCCAACATCCTTATCATGCTCTGTGGTAATGCTAATACTCTGCCTCATGGGCTTTTAACCTTGAAGTCCTCGTTCACCTTTCTCAATTGTTTTTGCCCCACATGTAATGCATTCATGATAAATCTCATACATGATATTTTGACGTTGTCTTCTCTTTCCTTTTGCATCTGGATACAATATCTCTCAAATCAGACTCTATAAATATCCTATTCATCAGTATCCATGAAGAAACCATACCTCCCTTGTTCAAAATGTTCTTTGACTCAATTCTTTGTTAAACTGTCTTAGAAAAGGACATTCATGGATTTATCCTGTCTTTCTTTTTAGAAAGAAATTTCTAAAAAGAAATTATTAATGTCTAAATTATAAATATGGGATTTAAAGAGACTAGGGTATCCACTCTGGCTGAGTAAATATAAAATTACTGGAACCATAAACAGAGCTTGGAAATATAGGAGAAACAGATATAATGAGGCATGAATTGAAGAAAGATGTTTGAATCGTGTTGAGTTTGATCTTTAACATGCAGCTAGATATATGTCCTGGGTAGTTACATCTGAATCTCAGATCAAGGACATAGTTACAATTTAGATTATACAATTTTTACAAGGTACTATCGTGATAACATCTTTGAGAAAATTAAAGCAAAATTATTTCATTTCCATGTAGTTTTCTGTGGTTAAACTGAATGAAAAATTCATACTTCTCCAATCATTTCTTCTAGAACTTGGTATATGTTATTTATAATAAAATAATCTCTAACAAAATTATGATATTGATAATAATTTTGATAACTGAAAAGAATATAACAACAAAATGAAAACACTTAAGGGTTTTATTATGGTAGCATTTTAAAATTAGATTTAATAAAGAAGGATGAAGGAAGCAGATGTGTGTATGTGTGTGTATGTGAGATTATGTGCTAAAAAAAGCAGGTTCTGGTCACTTACAAAGCCTTTAAAGATTGAGACTCTAAGATTTTTAAAAGTATGCCTAATTTCACATTAAAACAAATAAAATAGTCACTGGCTCATTAAAATACTACTAGTCATTAAGGGAAAGAACATGTTTCTTTCTCTGTGATATAGCTACTGATAGTTTTATGTTAATCTAGCTAATCTGGAGGTCTAAAGAATATGAGAATATATTTGAAATAAAATACAACAAGCTACTAAAACAAGAATGAAAACAAAAGCACAATCTCTGAAACAGAAGAAAAAAATATGATGAAAAAAGATTTGCTTGCTTTTGAATATGGTATGAGCAGCCTGAGTTTGAATGAGGCATTCATCTCACATAAACATTTAAGTAGTACTTGTACATGCATAACTACTTAAATTATGTTGATCTTACCATCTCCAGAGCACATCATTAAAACTGCTTAGAAACTGTATAGGGATTGATAAAAATGAAAAACCTTTTTCTTTGTAAAGCACCAGTGTCTGGGTTTCCAAGCCTGAATGCTAGTAACTCTCTAAGAAGAACTACATGCTTGGCAGTCATCCTGTGACAATGGGAAGATAAGAATCAGAGGGAAAACCCTATTGCAGGGACAGATGTGAAGCCTTAGAAAACTTCTTTTGTTGATATGATGGAATAAACTGCAGAACCATTTAGGGGATATTTGGTCACTTCTCTCTTTTGTACTGTGATTCTTTCCATTGTTCTTGGGAGTTTGCTTCCAGATAAGCCACCTGTAGGCTGTGCACTCCAACAATAAAGCTTAATAGGCCTAAGCAAGTAAACTCAGCACTGAAATACACAACTTTCTAGGAAGTGCTAGGAAAATAAAAAATAAGACTAAGTTGCAGATGCAGGCACATTTGTTCAATTCATTGAGCAACTGGGAAGAAAGAATCTCCTTAGAAGTGATTTTTCTGAAAAAGTAACCAAATTTCATAGTCATTGGCATACTAAAGTGCTACTAGTCATTCAAGGGAAGAACATGTACAGTGGCATTTAGTGCTAGTAATCTTTTGATGGACAAAAATCAATTATTCTAGAGGAGCCACAGAGTGGGAAGCACTCAACATATTTAAACAGGCATGAAAAAATCAATTGAAAACCAAGAGCACAGAGGGGAAAATAAGCATTCCCTCTATGAGCTTAAATAAATATCCAGCCACCTGATACTGTCCCTTGCTAGTGTACCCAAGGTAGTAAGGACAACAGGATGAGGCTGATAAGATGAAAATAGAGCACATATTGGTCTTCAAAAGCTCTCTATATCTCATCCAGAATGAGTATTTTTGTTATGATTTTGGTGATTATAAATTTATATTTTAACAATCGAAAGTGAAAGTGTTAGTCACTCAGTCGTTTCAAAGTCCTTGCAACCCCGTGGACTGTAGCCTGCCAGACTCCCCTGTCCATGGAATTCTCCAGGCAAGAATACTGGAGTGGGTTGCCATTTCCTCCTCCAGCAGATCTCCCTGTCTCAGGGATCAAACCAGGGTCCACACGGCTGGTGGATTATTTATCATCTGAGCCATGAGGGAAGCCATTTTACAATTTTATGCTCATTTATGCTCATCTATGAAATCATCATAGATGAAAATGTGATTCTAAGGTTGATACTTTAAAATTCCATTTGTAATGATACAAGAAGCAAGGAAATTTTAACAACCACTAAATTTGAAATTCTAAAACCAGAGAGGTAATATGAGGAATATTCAGGAGATGGCATGAGTAGACTAGAGTTTTAGGTCTAACCTCCTCCTGCAGAAGAGGCTATATAATTTCCAAATTATATAGCACCATATAATTAAAAACTAAAAAAAAAGTAATTACAAATTTAAAAATTGTTTAGAGCTTCTGAAAATGAACACTTTCCATGTGATAACTATATTCTATACCCATACAGTGTATTGGGCATAGATTATGTTGTTGAAGAGGTGTAAAAAATATTTGTAAACAAGATGCTCAATCTCAATTCTAAAGAGAAAAAGTGAGTTAAGCTCCATTACTCTTGATTGTCCAGAAAGATCTGAGATTATGGTTTAAAGAAGCTGAAAAAAAACCGAGTGCTAAATTAGGAGAGGAGAGAAACAAGAAGATCAAGGCATCCAAGCAAGAGTAACCTAAATCTCGGTCCCTGAGGAAATGTCTAGATGTCTGGGGACACACCTATAATGGTATCATGGTACTTTAGCGTAGGTGGTATTTCTGGATGAGAAACATTCTTTGGGTGAACAATTCTCTGTCAAGATACTATTTTGGTCATAAACTATAGCTGTTAGACTTTTCCAAGCTGGGACACTGGAGATTTCATTTTACAGTATTGGTTGCTCAAGTAGGCTACAGATTGGTTAAAAAAACTACTGTTCTACTTTCTAGCTCTGTGGTCATGAGTAGGTTACTTGGACAATCTGAATACCAGTTTTCCTACCTGTGAAAGAGGATGGATAATGGTATCTAACAAAAAAGGTTATTATGACAATTAAATGAGTAAATCGATGAGTAGTGCTTTGAACATTGTCAAGTACCTAGCAGTCATGCCAAAGATGTGTGTTATTAATTTTTGGTAATGAACCATATTCATATAGCAGTATTTCATGAAGCTGAGAAGCATATAGAAAACTGGCCTCAGTCATTATAGTCTTTGAATTTTTTAACTTTTTCAAGATCTTTCTTGCATATGTTGTTTTATCTGCTGAGAATACTCATTCCCCCTCCCTTTACTTTGATAATTTCTTCTCAAACTTCAGCTCTCTATCCTTCTGCAGTGAAGTCTAACCTGATTCATCCTTCCACACCTGATCCTTGGTGTCACTCTTGATCATTCTGTAAAAGGCAGCATGCCATGCATCTTTCTTTCATATCTAGTCACAAGGGGTTATGTCTCTGTGTGTGTGCGTGTATGTGTGTTTAGTTCTCCTTATGAATTCTACCATTTTCTAAGTTTCATAAAGGCAGAGACCATGTCTATTTTGTCCATTAAATACAGTGGTTAGCATAAACCCTGGTATATCATTATCATTAAGTACATATTTGTTAAATACAAAAAGAATGATAAAAAGTAAAGTAAATAAAATCTAAGAGAAATGGAGCTAATTATGATAAGCACATTGATAAGGTCAAATTTTAGAATATTTCACTGTTTGGTTTTTTTTTTTTTTTGACACATAATAAAAATGTCAAACAAGAAGCATTAAATGAACTTCTCTTTGTGAAGATATCATTATTTACAATATAGCCAGAATCTACTCTGAGATTTTCGAAGAGAGAAAGGAAAAAAATAACCATAGAATAAATCAAATGATCATACTTCTTTAAAAATATAAGTTAAGCACCAATAAATTATATCAAGCTAGCTTATAAAAATAAGGGAAATAATCTCCTCAAATCTTTTCCTAATTGTGGCTACTCTGTGATCAGACTGTTCAGAAAAAGATTTTTCAACTAAGTGATATAAAATAATAAAGTACCTTTTCTTTTTAAGAAAATCACAATCACTTTGAAACTAACACAGTGACATAGTCTAAAATATAAGTGACCTACTTATTAATATGTAAGCTTAGAGTCCTTGGAAGGAAAGTTATGACCAACCCAGATAGCATATTCAAAAGCAGAGACATTACTTTGCCAACAAAGGTCCATCTAGTCAAGGCTATGGTTTTTCCAGTGGTCATGTATGGATGAGAGAGTTGGACTGTGAAGAAAGCTGAGTGCTGAAGAATTGATGCTTTTGAACTGTGGTGTTGGAAAAGACTCTTGAGAGCTCCTTGGACTGCAAGGAGATCCAACCAGTCCATTCTGAAGGAGATTAGCCCTGGGATTTCTTTGGAAGGAATGATGCTAAAGCTGAAACTCCAATGCTTTGGCCACCTCATGCGAAGAGTTGACTCATTGGAAAAGACTCTGATGCTGGGAAGGATTCAGGGCAGGAAGAGAAGGGGATGACAGAGGATTAGATGGCTAGATGGCATCACTGACTCGATGGACGTGAGTGTGAGTGAACTCCGGGAGTTGGTGATGGACAGGGAGGCCTGGCGTGCTGCGATTCATGGGGTCGCAACGAGTCAGACTTGACTCAGCGACTGAACTGAACTGAACTGAAGCCTATAGTGTATATCAGAATTGATCTTATATGTTGGTTATATGGAGTAATGATCTGAGGAATATGTCTCAAACATCATTATAGATCAAAAAAAAAAAAAATGTCCAAGATCCAAAGCCTGATAATTTTTAAAAAGTTTTCTCTGGCTCTGATATTAAGATTTAATACCACTTGTTTATGAACAAAATTAAAATTGTTTATTAGTGAGAAAGATACTTGAATACTTCTTACAAAATAACTCTTGAGAAATCAAGCAAAACTGAGAAATTGTATGGGTAGTCTAATCATCTGCTTTGTTTGGACAAGAAGTTTGCAATAACCTGCACACTTGAAAAAATATTTAAATACAGTCATTTGAAAAGTGTTTATTCTCTCTAATTTTCTGCTTAATTAAATACCAATTTTAAAAATTTAATTTGACAAATACTTATTGAGTGCCTGCTATGCCCCAGGCACTTTTCTCTGACACTGAGATCTAAAAAGTGTAAAATTTGATTAGCTTTGTATAGATTCTTACCAAAATCTTGTATAGATTGTATAATCTTACCTTGTATAGATTCATACCAAACAGAGATCAGATAAACACAAAATTTCTAACATAAAAAAGTAATGTATGGTAAGTAAAATGATAAAGTATTATGATACACATGTACACTTCCCTGCCTGCCCCAAACCTACACAACTGAATGGAAAGATCAAAGAGTTTCACAGAGTGCATGCAAACTGAGGTGGGTCTGGAAGGATGAAAAACTTTTCACAGGAGAACATAATGAAGTGGGCATATGATTTGAAGCCATAAAATAAGTGATGCATTTGAGAGTTTGGCTGTATTAGGGAGAACTGAGAAAGTAGTACAGGGGCTAGTTGCTGAAGACAGATGCCCTTGCCCAGCACACTTTATTTTGTGAGCATTGTAGAGGCATATATGGTATAAAAACAAGAGACTTAGTCAGATCCTAATTCTCAAAGCAGTGGTCAGTGATGTTTGGAGAAATATTGTACACATGAAATAATTCAAGAATAGGATAGTGTTAAACTTAAATATGAAGTACTGACAAGTTCTATATTTCAGGAATGGAGAGAAACATATTGCAAACAAAGGGAACGGGGCTAACACAATCACAGTAGTGAGCTAACTGGTTACCCTAGATCAGTTAAAATACAGGATTTCTGAAAGGGAGAAATGGGAAATGAGGATAGAAAGATGAGAGAAGACAAGACTGTAAAAGGCTTTGAATAACAGGGTCAAGATTAGGGGGCCTTTTTAATGTCTGATAGGGACTCAGAGAAGAATGTATCTGCGATACAGGAGACACAGGAGACATGGATTCAATCCCTGGGTTGGGAAGATTCCCTGGAGGAGGATATGGCAATCTGCCCCAGTATTCTTGCTGGAAAAATCCTATGGACGTAGTAGGCTGGTGAGCTACAGTCCATGGGGTCGCGGAAAGTCAGACACAACTGAAGCGACTGAGCACAGCACAGCTGCAGGGACTCACTAAAGACTTATAAGCAGAGAAGCAGGGAATGACAGAATTAGATCTTCACAGTGGACAGTGCAGTATATTATAAAGGGGAAAGGTTGTCAGCAGGAGGAAGTTACACTGTTACTGTAACTGCTCCAGCAGCGGGTTATGAGATCCAAGATATACTGGCAGAAAAAAATGTAGTCGTGTCCTGTGAGTACATTCCATCTGAGGACCACGGCTGGTGGATTTGAGAGCTAGCTTTGAAAAGAGATGGGGATACAACATTAAGTTAAAGGGGACCAGAGAAGTTTGGATATAGTGGAGCAAGTATTCACTGAAGTTCTTAGCAAAGAAAGGAGTTATTAAAAAACACCTCATGAACTTCTATCACCATCATTTCATGATCACCAGCTTGCTTCATTATCAAGAGTTTTTAACCCAAGCTGTTTTGTTTGGACATGTCTTGATCTAACATCCTATATTGCTACTAAAAGGACAGGATTATGAATTCCTCCTGGCTTGATGTTCTACCATAAATCAGATTTAGAAATCATGTAAATGCTAAAAGTATGTGGAGGTTTGTTTTGGACATTAATCTCACATTCTTACTGGCTACCTGGAGAAATCAACATTGATAAACTTATTCTGTAGGTGAAGGTACTTACTAAATTACATAAAAGTTCCTTGCTTGTCCTAAAATTAAAATTCTTATTTGCAAATGGCATAGTAGGCATATATGAACATTACTGTGATTTAATTAAAACATATAATTGCAAGAGGGGTAAAAATATCTAGCTTATCAGTATTAATTTAATTCTGTTGGTAGTGAAAATATTTCTGACTTAAAACAGCACTTGTCATTTGATTTCATTAGGGAGATTAGTAAAGTAAAAGTGATTTGCCATGATGAAAACAATTAAATTGAAAGCAAGGTTAAAACATAATTATAATAGAAAAAAATCTCAAAAATAAATGGCATGCCCTCTGAAATTTATTTGCAGGAAATGAAAATGAAAGCAGAAGTAAAGTTCACATGCAGCTCCTCACATAACTATATTTATATAACTGCTTGTCTATGTATTTTTAAAATGTTAGCATTCACAATTTTTCAACAGCAACTAATTTTGTAGAAACATAAAGATTCCCAGTAATAGATAAAGCTGTATTATTAAGCAACACAAGCAGCCCAAACATTAATATAATTTACATCATTAAAGCTAACAAAATAAAACTGACTAAATTAACACTGATTCATCCATTATACAGCAACTGCTAAATAACTGTAAAATATATTACATTCTGTTCATTACTACTCTAATTATAATGTCTTTTTCTATCCACTTCCATGTTTATCTGCATTTATCTAAAAAGAATGGGAAAACTAATACTTACCAAAATGGTGGTAACGATCAAAGAACGATTGGATAAGGAATCTGTGATGTTGGCTGGCTTTCCCTTTTGACTTTCTGTCATATTCAGGCCACTGGCTGGATCCCAAGTTCCAATCTATAAAATAGCATATGTACTTTGTAAATCATCCATCAGACACCTGGAGAGAGCACTGCAGAGAAAGTTAAGACTGCTAACACTTATTATTCACCTCTGCTACATTATCTGCTGTTGCTGAAGTAAAGGCTGCTTGTTTTAAGCATGATTCACTGCTTTGTGAAGTGTGTCCAGCGAAGTGTGACATTAAAGAACAAAATGATCCATTGCACTTCTACAGTCAGTGTGGGAGCTTAATTTTCCATTCAAACTTTCATTCACCAAGATAAACCACAGTTGATGATACCTTGATAGTTGGCTGGAAACTCATTAACAGCGTATATCTTTTATAGTAATGGATCTATCTTATCCTCTCATTATGATGGTAACATGCCATATTATATGGACAAAGCTAAAAGAGCAAGACCTGGGGATCCAGGATAAATTAATAGGTAAAGGCAACTTAAAAGGGGCATTTATTTGTATTCACAGCACCCCCAGTAAGGTGAAATCATACCCCAAATTACCTCTGGAAGTTTTAAAAATATACCTTTGAAGCTTTTAAAATACTCCAAGAAAGGAGATTACAGCAAAATCTCATCTGGATAACCTATTCTAATACTATCACTTGTATTCTGTTCAGTGTATATTTTAACTATTAGGTTGTTGCAAAAGTAACTGTGGTTTTGGACCATGAATTTTAAATCATTATAACAGGTTCAAACACATCTTTAATAATCAAAATAGGAACCATTACAATCAACATATTTTTGCCAGCAATATGTTGGTTTATTCCTGTAACATAAAAATCCATGCTTCAGAATTCTATGAATTCTTGGAAAGCATTTTCAACCTCCTGCTCATTGTGGAAGCATTTTCCCTGCAAAAAGTTGTTGAGATGCTTGAAGAAGTGGTAGTCAGTTGTCAAGATGCCTGGTGAATATGGTGGATGAGGCAAAACTTCATAGCCCAGTTCACTGAACATTTGAAGCATTGGTTATAAGATGTGCGGTCAGGCCTTGTGGAGAAGAATCAGGCCCTTTCTGTTGACCAATGCTGTCTGCAGGTGTTGTGGTTTTGGTGCATTTCATCCATCTGATGAGCATACTTCTCAGGTATAATGGTTTCACTGGGATTCAGAAAGCTGCAGTGGATCGGACTGGCAGCAAACCACTAAACAGTGACCATGACCTTTTTTTGGTGCAAATTTGGAGTGCTTCGGAGTTCTTCTCAATCCAGTCACTAAGCTGGTCATTGGGGGTTGTTGTATAAAATCCACTTTTTGCTGCATGCCACAATCCAATCAAGAAATGGTTCAAGATAAGACAACACTTCAACATGACTATTTTTTTTTTTTTTTGCCAGCTCATGAGGCACCCATTTATCAAACTTTCCAATTTGCCTCAAATGCCAAATAACCATAGAATGGTCAAGGCTGAGTTCTTCTGCAACTTCTCGTGTAGTTATAAGAGGATCAGCCTTCAGTGATTGCTCTCAGTTGGTCACTGCCGACTTCTAATGACCAGCCACTGCACTCCTCATCTTCAAGGCTCTTGTCTCCTTTGCAAACTTCTTGAACCATCACTGCACTGTAATACTGCACCTAATATTAATAATGCCCTCTGAAAGATTAAGCCAAATGCTGTGTTCAGATATATTATACTCAGTGAACACAGTTTATAAAATGACCTCCGGAGATACATAAAAGCATAAGATACAACTGTGTATGTAGATTGGTTTACATACAGTGGTTACATACAGTGGCTTACATACCTGCACTATCGCATGCCATGTAATAATAGTGACAACTAACAGAAAGCAGAAGCAAAGGAGACAGAGTCAGTGTTTTCGTCAGCATTAACTTTTCCTCACCCTCTCAAACCTGGGAGTCACCAGTAGTGAAATTTGTCTTTCTTATGTCCCTAGCCAATTACCCAAACAAAGCTATAAATTATTAATTTATTTTAACATAAAATTTAGTACATAAAAAGCTTTCTCAATTACAGATGAACCCATCGTAAGGTGAAATATTAAGTCAAAAATGCATTCAGTATAACAACCTACCAAACATCCTAGCTTGGCCCAGCCTACCTTAAACATGCTCAGAACACTTATATTAGCCTGCTGCTAAGTCACTTCAGTCTTGTCTGACTCTGTGTGATCCCATAGACGGAAGCCCACCAGGCTCCCCCGTCCCTGGGATTGTCCAGGCAAGAACACTGGAGTGGGTTGCCATTTCCTTCTCCAATGCATGAAAGTGAAAAGTGAAAGTGAAGTCACTCAGTCGTGTCGGACTCCTAGCGACCCCATGGACTACAGCCTACCAGGCTCCTCCGTCCATGGGATTTTCCAGGCAAGAATACTGGACTGGGGTAGTTGGGCAAAATCATCTAACAGAAACCTTGTTTTATATAAAGTGCTGAATATATCATACAATTTATAGAATACGGTATTGAAAGTGAAAAACACACTGGTTGTATGTCCAACAGGATGGTTGTAATGGTACTGTTGGTTACCCCAGTGATGGAGTGGCTGACTGGGAGCTGCCAGCATTACAAGAAATTGTCATACTACATATCACCTGCTCAGGGAAAAAAGATCAAAATTTGAAGTATGGTCTCTACTGAGTATGCATCACTTTTGCATTATCACCATTATAAAGCTGAAAAATCATAAGTTGGGAACTGCCTGTAAATTAAATTATTTTTAAAGTGACATTGATTTGAAAGTGAAAGTGAAAGTGAAAGTCATTCAGTCATGTCCAACTCTTTGTGATCCCATGGATTATAGAGTCCATGGAATTCTCCAGGCCAGAATACTGGAGTGGGTAGCCTTTCCCTTCTCCAGGGGATCTTCCCAACCCAGCAATCAAACCCAAGTCTTCCACATTGCAGGCAGATTCTTTACCAGATGAACCCCCTACCTAAATATGCTAACAAAGACCTCATTGGTTTAAATCCAAATTAAATGTTATGATCTTTTCTATCTTCTTTACATTTTACTATATGTGCTCTTTTGGATCTCTCCATTTATATAGCTTTATCAGTAACTTTTTAAGGTGTCTATCTTCCTTTAATTGGAGTAGTACAAGAGTAGAAATGTTAACAATTTCTGTTCTTCATAAAAACAAGTGTCATTCTAATAGTTGTATATAAATATAGACTTCCATGTATTTTTTTTTCAATAACTCATTTGGGGATTCAATGTAAATGTATTTAATAATGTAAAAAAATCTTGTAATATTTTCTAATATTTAATTTTCTTCTTACCACCTAAAACTATATATTTCTGGTATTTTTGTCAATAAAACAAAAAAGTCAAATAATACAATAAGGGGAAAAAAGAAAACAATCTTGATTCAGCATTCTTTCCAAAGTAAATTACATACTGGTCAATTAAATTACTTTAAGACTGTGTGTGACTACCTTGATGCCATAAAGAGACTAATTACAATTTTGATTCAATAATGAAAGGTTTTCAGGGGCCAGATGGGTAATATCAATGTGTAAAGTAAAAGCGCATAAGCCAGTAGTAAGAATTTCTAGGCTAAAATGTGCAGTTTCTAAATCTCAAAAACATCTTAAGGCAGAAAAGCAACTGCGGCCCACTAACCCAGCCTGCTCCGCTGTGTGCCTTGGGCTGCACACCCAGAATAAGTACTTTTTTCAAATCTCTAGCAAGGCATCACCAGAGTTAGTAGAGGCCCTGCTGAGGACCTGGCTGGAGGACAGAAGGGAGGCCAAACCTAGAATTCCTGCTGACCTGCTTAAATTGTTTCAAATTCAAAATCACTAAAAAAAAAAAAAACCCAAACAAAAATGCCCTGTTGGCTAAATAGACATCTGCAGACTGTATTTTGCAGTGACTGGCACTCTTCTGATCCTGATCTATGATTAATACCTATTACACATTTGTCCCTTAGATTTAATTGTCTTTTTATTTCCCCACTGTTGGCTAAATAGTTAGATTTTTTCAGACATATAATTCTGTTAGCAAAGCACTGGCAGGCATCATTTGCCCAGTGTCATCTGCCTAATGACAAGCTTGACCACTAAGTTTTTCAACTTTCTAACCAAATCACTAATACAAAACATTGTCCATTTCACTTACTGTTATCTTCCAGGATTACACTTACAAAAAATAAGTTAGTTAAATGTTTACTCATCTAAACCTACTAATCTAGGTTCATTTTCTGTTGGTTGTTTTTCTAGTACTCTTTGGATGGAGGGGTTCTGGCTCATGAATCCATGATCACCTATAATCACAAATATTAGGTATCCCTCTTTATAAGTCTCAGGTTTCTACACAGAATTTTAGAATATTTCAGAAATTTCAGTAGCATAACAATTTAAATCAAATAAAATTTTGTGTGATTCCCTGATTTTTAAGTCTCTTAGAACTATATGATTCAAAAATTTCTATTGATTGAAGAAATTGCCACCAGTGGGGCTTTTTGTTTTGTTTTAATTACAAGAGCCATAGACTAAATCAAGACAATCCTTTTTCTTGCAATGTATGTCCAGAACCATAATTTAGACTAAATCAAGACAATCCTTTTTCTTGCAATGTATGTCCAGAACCATAATTTTTTCATTATATTATTCAATCAAGTCATTTAACATTATTTTCAGTTTCAAAATGTAATACAGATATCTAAGTACTCTTGAACCTCAAAGAGTTATATTAAATAGAGTGAGTCTATCTGTTGGTTTACATGAATACTTCAAGTTTACAGTTATCTTTGTGGTATAGCAACCCTCTTGTACAATTTAAAATGTCATGGTTTGGATAAGTCATAAGTTCACTTTACTTATAAGCATAAAATTAGATAAAAGTAATACAAAAGTACTTCAAAAATCACAAAGAACAATAGAAAATCATGGTATTACTCATTTTTCTGTTATGTTCTGAACAGTTCTTAAATTTGCTCTTCTTCATAAAAAGAATGTATATTATTGATATCAAATTATAAAACATACAAATAGAAAGGAGAACATCAATGTAAACTTTGAAGCTAAGCACATACCCATGTCAATCATAGCTAATGATTTAATGTATTTTCTTTAATTCTTTTATCTTTATATGTACTTTCCTACATAATTTCCAGTACAGTCTTGTAGGTAATCTCCCAGACTCGGAAGGGTGTGTCAGATCACCAGGATCCTATTACATCTCCACAACTTATCACCAGGGCACTGGGGCACATTACTTCTCTCCAACTCAATTTCCTCATCTATAAATGGGGATATAACTTTGTCTACCTCAAAGAGCTATTGTGAGGATCAAGTGATAAACACTGTAATGTGTTTATAGTGAAGTCCCTCAGTCGTGTCCGACTCTTTGCAACCCCATGGACTGTAGCCCAACAGGCTCCTCTGTCCATGGGATTTTACAGGCAAGAGTACTGGAGTGGGTTGCCATTTCCTTCTCCAGAGGATCTTCCCAACCCAGGGATCGAACCTGGGTCTCCCGCACTGTAGGCAGACACTTTACCGTCTGAGCCACCAGGGAGTCCCAATGTGTTTATAAGTGTGCTACAGTTCAGTTCAGTTCAGTCGCTCAGTCATGTCCAACTCTTTGCGACCTCATGAATCGCAGCAGCCAGGCCTCCCTGTCCATCACCAACTCCCGGAGTTCACTCAGACTCAAGTCCATCGAGTCAGTGATGCCATCCAGCAATCTCCTCCTCTGTCGTCCCCTTCTCCTCCTGCCCCCAATTCTTCCCAGCATCAGAGTCTTTTCCAATGAGTCAACTCTTCGCATGAGGTGGCCAAAGCACTGGAGTTTCAGCTTTAGCATCATTCCTTCCAAAGAAATCCCAGGGCTGATCTCCTTCAGAATGGACTGATTGGATCTCCTTGCAGTCCAAGGGACTCTCAAGAGTCTTCTCCATCACCACAGTTCAAAGGCATCAATTCTTCGGCGCTCAGCCTTCTTCACAGTCCAACTCTCACATCCATACATGACCACAGGAAAAACCATAGCCTTGACTAGATGAACCTTTGTTAGCAAAGTAATGTCTCTGCTTTTGAATATGCTATCTAGGTTGGCCATAACTTTCCTTCCAAGGAGTAAGCGTCTTTTAATTTCATGGCTGCAGTCACCAGTCTGCAGTGATTTTGGAGCCCCCCATAATAAAGTCTGACACTGTTTCCACTGTTTCCCCATCTATTTCCCATGAAGTGATGGGACCAGATGCCATGATCTTCGTTTTCTGAATGTTGAGCTTTAAGCCAACTTTTTCACTCTCCACTTTCACTTTCATCAAGAGGCTTTTTAGTTCCTCTTCACTTTCTGCCATAAGGGTGGTGTCATCTGCCTATCTGAGGCTATTGATATTTCTCCTGGCAAAATTATTATATAAATTAATATATCCTATTTCCATACTATTATGAGTATTTTCTTCTGGCATTAAAAATTAATTACATTCAAAATTTTAATGATTATAAAATAGGAACATTATATAAACATATCACAGTTTACCTAAGGCTGTTGATGTTTGACAGAAAATCACAAAATTCTGTAAAGCGATTATCCTTCAATTAAAAAATAAATTTTAAAAATAAGTCTTTAGTAAAACACAGTTATTTACAAATATTTGCCCACATATTTTAGTATTTTAAAAACAGATTCCTAGAACTGGAATTACTGAGCCCCCCCCAAAATAAAATGAGTCAAGATTGTTAGTACATGTTGCTATATACCTTTCCAAAACTATTAATGTGTTCATTATGATCCACCTGACCATATATAGCATAGTAAAACTTCCTCACAATTCATTTTCTACTTTTTTCTGATATACAATGGGTTCTTCATTTCTTTTTTTTATTGAAGTATAATTGCTTTACAATATTATATAAAGCAATTGTATAAATTGTGAAGATTCTGCTGCACAATGGAGTGAATCAGGTGTATGCATGCATATATACCTTCCCTCTGAACCTCCCTCCCACCCATCATGTTAAAATATATATTCATAAGAATTTTATATATACACAATGTGCTTTACTTTTTATATTTCTCAGGATTTAAAAAAAATTCTTCATATAATTTTGTGTGGTAAACCACATTTTCTCTTTTGTTGCTTTGATTTATTTTCTCATGTAGAAAAACATTTATTTTCAGATGATTTTAAAGTTATTTATCTGAGCATCTCATTAATTAGTTGATGCTTTACTTATTTATCTTTGTTTCTGACAGTTTTCTCAGCATAAATTTTCTTTGTTTTGTACTTCATATTACTCCTTTGGCTGAGATAATGTTTTCTTTCCTCTCCTGAGATATATAATTGTTTGCCTCATCTGTAATTAGCATTTTGACATTTCTTCTAAACATGTATGTTAGTACTTTTCCTTGTGAGCAGAATCAGCGGGACAGGTTTTTTAATTGTCTGTGGAATTTGAAATAATAATTTTTGACAAGTATACCAAAAACTTTCTCAGGTAGAAACAAAATAAACACTTCCAGCTGGGTGTAAAATATTAGTTATATATGAAGTCAAGCTCATTTAAGGTTAAGAAATAATTTATCCACTAAAAAACATTTGGCATCATAGAATCTATTAAAATTCTATTTACACTTTCCTCTTGGCATTTGCTAACAATATAGCCATGGATGTTGGGGAATAAGGAAAAGAATGATACAGTTTTTCATCACAGAACAATATAAAAAGGAAAAAAACTTCTCTGATTATACATAATTTTTACTTAATTTTAGACAAATATGTCTTGAGCAAAAAGCATAATTGGCAATTTTCTAAAGGCCTGTTTGGTGATCATGAGAAACCACACTGTACATTATATACAGTCTTAGCACAATGTGGAGTCTCCATCAAAAAATAAGGTTGCTTTAAAAAAAAAATTCTTCCTGATTTATAAAAGAATGATATTAAAACATTCTCTAACACCATACATAAAAATAAATTAAAATAGACGAAAGACCTATATACAAGACTAGAAACCATACAATTCCTAGAGGAAAAAATAGGCAGAACAATATTTGACATAAACATAGCAATATATTTTTGGACCTGTCTCCTAAAGCAAAGGGAATAAAAGTAAAAACAAATGAGTCCTAATTAAAACATTTTTCATAGAAAAGGAAACAAAATTATCAACAAAACAAAAAGACAACCTACTGAATGGAAGAAAATATTTGCAAATGATATGACCAATAAAGGTAGTTAATATATATGTGACATATATAAGTGTTAGTTCTCAGTCATGTCCCACTCTTTGTGACCCCATGGACTGTAGCCTGCCAGCCTCCTCTATCCATGGAAATCTCCAGGCAAGAATACTGGAGTGGGTTGCCATTCTCTTCTCTAGGGATTCCCGACCCAGGTATTAAACCCATGTCTCCAACGTTGCAGGTGGATTCTTTACCTGCTGAGCCATCAGGGTTCCTTAAATAGCGCGTTCAATTCAAAATCAGGAAAATAAATAACCCAAATAAAAACCCGGCAGAAGAACTGAACAGACATTTTTCCGAAGAGGAAATGCAGATGACCAACAAATATATGAAAATATGCTCAACATCACTAATCATCTTGGAAATGCAAATCAAAACCACAGTGAGATACCAACTCATACGTGTCAGAACTGCTATCATCACAAAGAACACAAATAACAAATGTTGGTGAGGATGTGGAGGAAAGAGAATTCTTGTACACTTTGGTGGGAATGTAAATTGGTACAGCTACTGTGGAACTTTCTCAAAAAAACTAAAAATACAACTACCATAGAATGAGCAATTCTGCTCCTTGGTATATATCCAAAAAAAAAAAAAAAAAAGACCAAAAAAACAAAACAGAAAACACTAATTCAAAAAGATAAATGCACCTCAGTGTTCACAGAAGCATTATGTACAATTGTCAAGACATGGAAGCAATCTAACTGTTCATCACAGATAAATAGATAAATAGATTATATATATATAAATGCATATATAATTATTATATGTGTGTGTGTGTATATATATATATATATATATATACATACTCTCACACACACACACACACACAAACATGCAGGGACCAAACCTGTGTCTCCTGCATTGGCAGGTTGGTTCTTTACCACTGAGCTACCAGGGAAGCACCAATGTAATTGGTGGGCTGCATATTTCTCTGTTAACTAGTGCATCTATTCTTTCTAGATAACTTGCAAACTCAGGTTTCTCAAGCCTACATGGAACATGAATAGTGGGCACTGAGTTTTTTCAACATAGCAGTTTTCTTACTAAGTATTAACAGGTAGGTAATTGGAGAAGGAAATGGCAACCCACTCCAGTACTCTTGCCTGGAAAATTCCATGGACTGAGGAGCCTGGTAGGCTACAGTCCATGGGGTTGCAAAGAGTCGGACATGACTGAGCGACTTCACTACTATTAACAGGTAGACAGTTTTTGCTTTCATTTACTTCACCCCTTCCAGTGTTAGGGCTTCCCAATGGCTCAGCGGCAAAGAATCCACCTGCAATTTCTGGAGACACTGGTTCAATCCCTGGATCAGGAAGATGCCCTAGAGAAGGAAAAGGGAACCCACTCCAATATTCTTGTCTGGGAAAGGCCATGGACAGAGGAGCCAGGTGGGCTGCAGTCCATAGGGTCACAAGAAAGTTGGACATGACTTAGTGACTAAACAAAAACAGTAACACAATGCAAAGAACTCCTCAGTTAATGACTTTTCTAAAACTGTCTATCAACCAGTTAACATAAGTCTGGAATTTCACCATTTGAGAACTATAGCATTAATATGAGAATAGGAAATCAATGAGTATATAATGATCTTACAGAAAGGGCTGAATAATCTAAACATGGATTTTTTTTTCACCACTGATTTTTATTTTTGTTTAAGGCAAAGTCTAAAAAAAAAAAAAATAAGACAAAGTCTAAACATAATTAAAGAGTTAAGAGACAGGTGATACTTTTGATTTTTAAAATACAATTTGAATCAATGAATTGACTCAAATATAACTGTGATAACATTCAATTAAGGGCCATTGTTTTGCAAGGATAGAAAAGTACTTCAGAGATGACTTTGAACTCAAATCAATGCATTATAATTATGTTTAGTACACATGCATGCTACTTGCTAAATCGCTTCAGTTGTGTCCAACTCTTTACGACAGTTATGAAGCAAAATAATAACTATAAATACACTGACACAAACTGAAAAGTATCAGTACAGTTATGAAATTTGGCATGTAATGATTCTTTGATGACTCAGACAAATTAAACAGTTAACATCTTCAAAGACAGACACTAACTTTGGGTCCTTCCTAGGATCAGTTTTTGCTTTTCAAGAAGCAAATGACACATTTACCACAGGTGTAGAGATTGTTGGTCAACATCATCATTATCATTGCTTTCCTAAAGACAGGAAAAAGAAATCTTAGCTCCTAGGAAAGTTAGGGGTCATTGTTGCCATGGAGACCAAGGTGTATGTTCCAAGTGTCATCAAAGAGAGAAAGATAAAAGCTGCTATGCATTATGTGAAGTTGCTCAGGCGTGTCCGACTCTTTGCAACCCCATGGACTGTAGCCTACCAGGCTCCTCAGTCCATGGAATTTTCCAGGCAAGAATACTGGAGTGGGTTGCCATTTCCTTCTCCAGGGAATCTTCCTGACCCAGGGATCGAACCTGGAAATCCCGCATTGTAGGCAGACGCTTTACTGTCTGAGCTACCAGGGAAGCAAATGCTATGCATTAGTTGTTTACAAATATATCAAAAAAAAAAAAAAAAAGTCCTCAGTGATCTAATGTAGATTTTCAGATTTAGATAAATTTTGGACTGTAAATACATTCAGATATCTTTTCAGAGGGGGTTAATGATTCTTCTGACAAGACAAAGTTCAACAGTAAAATTTTATACAGAAATTACCACTCTTTCTTTAAATATATATATATTGTACAAAAAATTTTCTTCAAATGCACTTTGAAACATGTTCTCTTCCTGGAACATTAGATCAGATCAGATCAGTCGCTCAGTCGTGTCCAACTCTTTGCGACCTCATGAATTGCAGCACGCCAGGCCTCCCTGTCCACCACCAACTCCCGGAGTTCACTCAGACTCATGTCCATCGAGTCAGTGATGCCATCCAGCCATCTCATCCTCTGTCGTCCCCTTCTCTTGCCCCCAATCCTTCCCAGCATCAGAGCCTTTTCCAATGAGTCAACTCTTCGCATGAGGTGGCCAAAGTACTGGAGTTTCAGCTTTAGCATCATTCCTTCCAAAGAAATCCCAGGGCTGATCTCCTTCAGAATGGACTGGTTGGATCTCCTTGCAGTCCAAGGGACTCTCAAGAGTCTTCTCCAACACCACAGTTCAAAGGCATCAATTCTTCGGTGCTCAGCCTTCTTCACAGTCCAACTCTCACATCCATACATGACCACAGGAAAAACCATAGCCTTGACTAGACGAACCTTTGTTGGCAAAGTAATGTCTCTGCTTTTGAATATGCTATCTAGGTTGGTCATAACTTTCCTTCCAAGGAGTAAGCGTCTTTTAATTTCATGGCTGCAATCACCATCTGCAGTGATTTTGGAGCCCAGAAAAATAAAGTCTGACACTGTTTCCACTGTTTCCCCATCTATTTCCCATGAAGTGATGGGACTGGATGCCATGATCTTCGTTTTCTGAATGTTGAGCTTTAAGCCAACTTTTTCACTCTCCACTTTCACTTTCATCAAGAGGCTTTTTAGTTCCTCTTCACTTTCTGCCAGAAGGGTGGTGTCATCTGCATATCTGAGGTTATACGTTTGTAAACTCAGACAGGCACAGTCTCACTACTAATCCTCACTCTTTCCATATATTATCAAAATATTTGAGTTTTTAGCAAGAAGTCTATGGATTGTTGATAGCAGTTCCTCTACCAGTGGGTAAAAATGCAAGTAGTGAATATTCAGAAAGCACAGATTTTAGAAGTTGAATCTTTGTTTGATAGTAAAATATAACAAATTCAAACTTTTACAGGTTTGCAAATATGGGTTATCTTGATTTATGTTATTTATATAAATTTTTAGTTTTGTAGAAACTGGCAAACATATATTCCATAAGATGGCTCTTGATAGCCACTTTTCTTTCTCAAGATTGTCCCTAAGGGGGCTGATTTTATTCTAAAAGCATGCTGAGGCTTAGTTTGATCTTTGTGTTTTTTCTAGACTAATATAAAACAGCCACATTTCAATAAGGATTTATTAGGCCTTTGCACTGAGAAGACAGAACATTCTATTCTCTAAGTTCTATTTTAATATATTAAATATCACATTTAGGAGACTATCAGAAAAATAACCAGAATAGATAGGAAATTCTGATGCTACGGAAAGGGCAAGAGAGGTACACAATTATGATTTTAGTTTAACATTTCTATTTAGATGAAAATAAAAAAAATCCATTTAAATAACCAATAAAATATAATAGCAAGAGATTGATTTTTTTTCTTGGAAAGCTCATGATGTACATAGTTGTCACAAAGAACATTCAGTAAGAAAATTCAATCAGGTGGTAGAATAAAGCAATTTTATTATTGTACTTATTATTGTACATAGTTTCTTGGAAGGAATTCTTTTTAAAAGTCTAAGCATTTTTTTAATGGCCTTTAGATAGCTCATTTTGCAATGGAAATGAACCATTATCATGTACTGTAATCAACTCAGTTCAAACCTATTTGTGTAAAACCCTCCTAACTGTTTTTGCTCTAAACAGAATCTTTTTGATATCATATTCTAAGAACCACCTGAATATTTCTTAATATCTATTGTCATTAGTCATGTTTTTGTTCCATCTGAAACTGGTCTTTCCTAAAATATAGCTAAGTCTCAGAGTACAAGATAAGTAAAGTCAAACCATTTCCAATGGTAAATCATATCATAGTTACATATCCTTTAAAAAATCTATTAATTTTATTGTCAGTTATAAATAAATTTGTATATCTCCAATGTAGTACCCAGGTGAAGGGTCTCCTGGTTATAATTATAGCAAAGGATGTGGAGGGAAGTAGATGGATTCTAAACGTATTTTGAAAGTGAAATATACAACATGATCTTTGGACAATGATTCAAGCTGGGAAAGTAATTTACTGTAATTTTCCTTTTTGTACTGTTACTAATCTCAATTGTTGTTCAGTTACTAAGTTGTGTCCAACTCTTTGCAACCCCATGGACTGCAGTATTCCAGGCTCCTCTGTCCTCTTATCTCCTGGAATTTGGTCAAATTCATGTCTATTTAGTTGGTGGTGCTATCTAATCATTCATCCTCTGCTGCCCTCTTCTTTTGCCTTCAATCTTTCCCAGCATCAGGATCTTTTCCAATAAGTCAGCTCTTCACATCAGGTAGCCACAGTAGTGGAGCCTCAGCTGCAACATCAGTCCTACCAATGAATATTCAGGGTTGATTTATTCAGGATTGACTGGTTTGATCTCTTTGCTATCAAAGGGACTCTCAAGAGTCTTCTCCATCACCCAATCCCAAAGCATCAATTCTTTAGCACTTAACCTCCTTTATCATCCAACTTTCACATCCATACAACACTACGGGAAAAACCATAGCTTTGACTATATGGAACTTTGGAGGCAAAGTGATGTCTTTGCTTTTTAATATATTATGTAGGTTTGTTTTAGCTTTCCTTTGAAGAAGCAAGCATCTTTTAATTTCATGGCTGCAGTCACTGTCTGCAATGATTTTGGAGTTCAAGAAAATAAAATCTATCACTGCTTCCACTTTGTCCCCTTCTATTCACCATGAAGTGATGCGATCAGATGCCATGATCAACACCAGGCTCTTAAAGAAAGAAACTGTCTTAGCATTGCCTGAGGAAAACAAAGTCATTTACTGTCTTATATCCTTAATCTTCTTCCTCTGTTTCAGAAAGAGGACTGCCATGTCCCAAGGGCTTTTTTGGACAGACATGGTTGGATATGTATGCAGTATTCTTGACCTTTCTTATATCTGACCAGGTCCATCTGTGAATGACTACAGGAAGGAAGAAATTAGCACCTCCCCTCCAGAAACTGACCAGATCCAGGAAATGTTTGACTTTATCTCCTCCCCTTTCAGTATAAAAGAAGTCTGATCTAACTCCTGGCTTTTTGAATAAAGACATTATTTCTTGCCCCAATTAAACCAATAATAATAATAATAGATTTGACTGCTTGTTTATGCAGCACAGCTGACCCTTCTTAGACCATGACTAACTGGGGTGGGTTCTTACCAAGGTCCCTGGTGAGCCAAAGGAGAAGGAATTCACTTTGATCTATGATTCCTAGCTAAGTGGAAAGCTGTATCCAGAGTAGCATTTTAACCCCAAGTTCAGTTCCATGAATATGTCCTACTTCTATTTGTCAGAAGTATACAGGAAGCTCCACAGTCACAAATATCAGAAGTATGTATTATACTGCCATTAACTGTTTTAATCCTAAGATTAACATTTGAGAAAACAATTCAAAATATATCTGTTTAATGTACATACAAACAAGAGGTCTTTATTTTAACACATATGACTGTCCAATCCTTTGTTATAATTTTATGCATTCATTTATTATTGGCAGGTTTTCTTCACTAGAGTATAACCATTGTAAAGGCATAAAATAGATGTTTATCGAATATTTGTTAGGGAATTAAATGAATAAATAAAGTCAAAGATGACAAGAATCAAAAAAGAGGCAGTAGCATGAGCAGATAGGATTGAGGATAGTTAAAATTCCTAGCCTTATTCATATTAATGTAGTATTTTTAGGTTCTTTTAGAGACCACGATATCTTTTTCTTCAGCCAGTACAAGAGGGAAGTCCATTTCTCTCAGCTTTTTTTGAGATGGGGAATTGGGCATAGCGAAGTTGGGTGGAAGGATGAAGTTCATACACTTGTGATAGAACTGAAATGGTAATTTAAGTCTCCTGAATCACCATTTATTGAACCTTTCAAAATGTGAACTCTATCAATTTAGGAACTTTGTCTTTTCATCTATGAATTGGTAAGTATACTATTTAGGAAAAGACAAAGGTAAAATCAACAAGACTTATGAGCCTTCAGGAGGCAAATATTGCTATTACCCACGATATAGCTGGAGACACTGTGTTTTAGAGGGAATAAGAAACCTGTTTGTAAATAGTAAATGGTGGAACAAGGATTTGAGCCCAATTCTGTTTGAATTTAGTCCTTGATCTATTAATCAGTCTACTAAATTAAAAAATGAATATATTTCACTGGTTTCTCCGGTGGCTCAGATGGTAAAGAATCTGCCTGCAATGAAGAAGACCTGGGTTTAATCCCTGGGCTGGGAAGATCCCCTGGAGAAGAATGGCCACCCACTCCAGTAGTCTTGCCTGGAGAATTCCATGGACAGAGGAGCCTGGCACGCTACAGTCCGTGGGGTCACAAAGAGACACACAACTGAGCAATTTTCACTTTTCATTCCTACAATTTCAAAGTCAAGTCAGCCATAATGGCATTTCCAAAATATTTCCACTATTTGGAAAAGAGTGACTAAAATACTGACTAAAGTAAATTCCACTTCCCTCTTTTAGCTGATGACTTCATGTACTAATTTTCAAAGGTTCTGAAACCGTTTGATGTGAACTCTAAGTTCCTTTTCCCTATAGCTTACCTTCACCCACTCTCAGGACTTTGTCTTCTCAGGAGATTTGCGTCAATTTCATTCTAAAGTAAATTTCCTTTCCTAATATTTTTTTCCTGCAGTGTTTGATTTCTAGCTCTGTAACGAGCTCCTTCCACTTTTGCCATATAGGCACCACCATTATCCCTTAAAAACAGAGTCCCAATAGTCTACTCTTCTTTAAACTAACACTGATGAAGGTTCAGTTAATACCATCTGCCACTGTTTACTCTAAATTATACTCTCAGAAGAGTTTCATGGCTTCATAGTAAAGTTATTCCAAACTATATCTTCCCAAGCAACCCACAGGACTCCAGGCTATTCTGTCTTTGAAATCACAATGTATACATTGCAAATATGATTGCAAATATCTTGACAAGGTGTTCATGGTATGACACAAACCAGCATTTTAGCTCTATTTCCCACTTCTACAGTATGTGAGAGAATGTGTGTGTGTATATGATATGTATGTGTGTGTGTGTGTATATATATATATATATATATATATGCTCATGCTTGGTCATGTCCAACTCTTTGTGACCCTGTACACTGTGGCCCTCCAGGCTCCTCATCTAGGAGATTTATGAGGCAAGAATACTGTAGTGGGTTGCCATTCCCTTCTCCAGGGGATCTTCCCCACCCAGGGATCGAACTCAGGTCTCCTGCATTGCAGGCAGATTCTTTACCACTGAGCCACCTGGGAAGCCCTATGCATATATATATCTCAAATAAAATATTAGTGCATATAAATTATCAAGTGAATATATATGCATATGTGTGCTCAGTCATATTTGATTCTTTGTAGCCTCATGGACTGTAGCCCATCAGGTTCCTCTGTCCATGGAATTTTCTGGGAAAGAATACTGGAGTGGGTTGCCTGTCCTCCTCCAGAGGATCTTCCCAACCCAGTGATAGAACTCAGGTCTTCCACACTGCAGGCAGATTCTTTACCATTTGAGCCACCAGGAATCCCAAGAATGCTGGTGTTGGTAGCCTATCCCTTCTCCAGGGGATCTTCCCAACCCAGGAATCAAACTGGGGTCTCCTGCATTGCAGGTGGATTCTTTACCAGCTGAGCAACCAGGGAAGACTGTGTATGTGTACATATATATGTATAAATATATATATATCTATGGGAGAAGGCAATGGCACCCCACTCCAATACTCTTGCCTGGAAAATCCCATGGACGGAGGGAGCCTGGTAGGCTGCAGTCCATAGGGTCGCTAAGAGTCGGACACGGCTGAGCGACTTCACTTTCACTTTTCACTTTCACGCATTGGAGAAGGAAATGGCAACCCATTCCAGTGTTCTTGCCTGGAGAATCCCAGGGACGGGGGAGCCTGGTGGGCTGCCGTCTATGGGGTCTCACAGAGTCGGACACGACTGAAGCGACTTAGCAGCAGCAGCAGCAGCAGCATATATAGCTATGATCAAATGAAACATTATGCATGTCTTTCCTATATTGTTACATCTTTTAGAAATTATTCAATTCCTACTAATCTATAAATTCTCCCTTATTCTAAGATAATTCTAAGAACCTTGTCGGCTGTAATATACTTAATTATACTCTTATCAGAAATATTCTTTTATTACTCTTTTGAAACTTGAAACAGATTTTCCATTGTATTTACTTACAAATGTGTGTTACCTGTTCATTCTATATAAAAAGCCTCTTGAGCCTCTTAAGGATAAGGACTATGTGTAATTAATTTATCAAAACAAATTTTCAAATTTCATATAAGAACACGAAATATCAATGAAATGTCAAGGCAACATGTATAACTCACATTATTATACTCTGCTTACCAATAGGATAGATCATAACATATACCTGGTAACTATTACATTCAGGGTATTTCTGTAATTCACATTTCAGCCTGAAGAAACCTCTAATATTTTCTTTATTTTGAGTCTAAGCTAGGACTGGGTCTATGGTAACATGATGAACATCACCATTTTTATGTTAATGTGTTGAAATATAAGCACTGCTTGAAGCTCATTCTAGTGACCTGAGTACTTTCAAAGAATAAGGTAATAGGATTCCCAGGAAATACTGATATTAGTCCATATGAGGTGACTGAACTTCACCATTATCAATTCCAGCCTTGGGTATCAAGTGATGTTCTCATCTTGGAAGCAAGGTAATTAGGAAGTGACAGTATCACGAATATTTTAGTTTCAGTTTATTGTAAGATTCCTGATTTTGCATGGTCTTGACAAAGTATACAAACCAAACTCTCAATGAAAAGAGGTAATACTCCTATTAATTTTACTCATCAATTTGTCATGATATACTTCTTGTCTTGGTGACATTAAAAATATGTATTTTCTCTCTCCTGCATCATTTAATCAACATTTATATATATTTTGTTTCATTTCAGGCTAAAAGACCCCTTCTTTTGATTCAACTTCCTTCTTTAGTTTCCATCTATGAGTGATGTTCCATGTTCAATTGTTAGATGAAATATAACAATATCTTTAAAGTCATAGTATCTCAAACTCTTTCCTAAAGTTCTTATCAAAATATCTATTTTAATTTGTAGCTTTCAATAAATCCATCAAAAATATCTAAATACATATATTAAAAATATAAGCAAACTTCTATTAAAATGTTCTAAAAGTAGCACACACACCCAAACTCTATACATCACCTCAGTTGTATAAATAAAATCAAGGAAGACAGAGTCAATGTAATGTGTAGCATTCATGTTCATATCTAATTTACTTGTGCACATTAATTCAGACATTTCTCTTGAATATGGCCCAGCAGTGGAAACATGTTTTAGTATTTAGTCGTTTTATATGGTCTGCTATAAGTGGGAAAGTCTATGCAGGCACATGTGATTATAAGTTACATATATAAAGACTCATACTACACCAAATATCTTCTAATTATATCTTATAGCTAATTAGGATTATATTAATACATTAATATATATCTTACATTAAATTAAGATTACATACATTATATGCAAAGAATCAGAAAAACCTGATAAGAAAATAAAAACATAAAATATCTTAAAAGACATCTTTATCCTTGAGTTCTAATTGCCAATTATTATGTCCAATGTAATGAATTGAGAACAAATTTCTTAGAGTTACTCAATAAATTTAAAAGTCAATGAAATGTGACTACAACAGGAAATATTTACTTATTCATTAGGATATGTTTATTTAATAATTAAAGTAAATAAACTGAATGTTTCAAGTACCTTTTCCAGACCTTCTTCCTTGAGGCTGATCACATCCAAATCAAAATCTGTTCGCAATCCATTGGTTTTGTTGAAAGTTATTCTGCCTGTGAGGCCTTCCCAATGTGCCTGTGGGGAAAACCAACAAAAAAACAAAAACCATAGATTATTAAATATGTAAAGGATGAGAAGATAAACCTTTTTTGTACAAGGAAAAAGAAACACTATTTTTGTTACTTCTCGTAAATTTACATTGCTGTCCATTTTTAATATTTAACGTTTTATTCTCTTCTGAACTTTGAAGGATGTTTTTTCTAAATATGCTATCCAAGTCCCAGGGAAAATTTATTGTAAATTTTTCATTTTAAATACTGCATTTGCCAGGTATAACCTTCCTTTATGAGAAACTTGTGGCCTATGTTTTAAATAGCAAAGTGAGAACTTGAAATAGTAAATATCTTCCTGGGGATTACAACTAGAAATACTATTATAAAATACCACTCCTAACATCAAACTAATACAAAATAAATATTTTATTACAATTAAAGAAACTGAATCTAGGAAACATGTTGTTATATTACTTCAATCATACACTTCATACTTAGAATAATTAACATTGCTTTATTTTACACTGTGTGCTATTTGTGCTTTATTGACTATGCCAAAGCCTTTGACTATGGGGATCACAATAAACTGTGGAAAATTCTGAAAGAGATGGGAATACCAGACCACCTGACCTGCCTCTTAAGAAATCTGTATGCAGGTCAGGAAGCAACAGTTAGAACTGGACATGGAATAACAGACTTGTTCCAAATAGGAAAAGGAGTACATCAAGGCTGTATATTGTCACCCTGCTCATTTAACTTATATGCAGAGTACATTATGAGAAACACTGGACTGGAAGAAACACAAGCTGGAATCAAGATTGCCGGGAGAAATATCAATAACCTCAGATATGCAAATGACACCACCCTAATGGCAGAAAGTGAAGAGGAACTAAAAAGCCTCTTGATGAAAGTGAAAGTGGAGAGTGAAAAAGTTGGCTTAAAGCTCAACATTCAGAAAACGAAGATCATGGCATCCAGTCCCATCACTTCATGGGAAGTGAAAACAGTGTCAGACTTTATTTTCTGGGGCTCCAAAATCACTGCAGATGGTGACTGCAGCCATGAAATTAAAAGACGCTTACTCCTTGGAAGGAAAGTTATGTCCAACCTAGATAGCATATTCAAAAACAGAGACATTACTTTGCCAACAAAGGTCCGTCTAGTCAAGGCTATGGTTTTTCCTGTGGTCATGTATGGATGTGAGAGTTGGACTGTGAATAAAGCTGAGCACTGAAGAATTGATGCTTTTGTACTGTGGTGTTGGAGAAGACTCTTGAGAGTCCCTTGGACTGCAAGGAGACCCAACCAGTCCATTCTGAAGGAGATCAGCCCTGGGATTTCTTTGGAAGGAATGATGCTAAAGCTGAAACTCCAGTACTTTGGCCACCTCATGCGAAGAGTTGACTCCTTGGAAAAGACTCTGATGCTGGGAGGGATTGGAGGCAGGAGGAAAAGGGGATGACAGAGGATGAGATGGCTGGATGGCATCACTGACTCGATGGACGTCAGTCTCAGTGAACTCCGGGAGTTGGTGATGGACAGGGAGGCCTAGCATGCTGCGATTCATGGGGTCGCAAAGAGTTGGACACGATTGAGCGACTGAACTGAACTGAACTGATACTGGGAGAAATGTATCGAAATTACTTCACATCAATGTACACTTCCTATAGGAGCATTTCTTCAGGTAGAAAGAGGTGAGAATATAATAATCTAGATACACAATGGATTATCCCTCAAGAGTGAGCAAATATCTAGGTTTTTTAATACAAAAAGATTTCTCATTCTGCTGGCTATATAGGCCAAATTAGATGTTATATATGTTATTTGCAAATAGCTTGGAAAAATAGTTACATGTGAAAATTTTAAATAATGTAACATATATTCATAATTATATTTGAATTTATACTGAGACTCAAAAGAGGTAAAACCCAGTAGATAAAGGGCAATATTTCAAAAAGTACTACAAATGGATATAATTATTACTACATTTCTAAGCTCCATGTGTTCCTTGGATACTTATATGTAGAAATTCTAAAACAATTTTAGGCTAATAAATTATAAGTAAATTTTTTAAAAAAACTATAGTAGATATCTCAGTGCATATTGCAAAAGGGCATCCTTGAGGTTACCATGTGTCAACAGTTGTCCAGTAAGGAAGGAAAGCATTTTGAACTTAATTTTTTCCAAAGAAAATAATTGTGAACAGTGAACAAAAATCTATAGTAGTATAAAAATAAGAAATGGGATCAAGAAGTACAGAAGTAGAAGTACAGAATAGTCAAAGAAATCTGGGTTAAAGACAGCACAGGGAAATATACATCAAGGAAACTGTGCAACTAATAAAACCAATCACAAATTGAATTCTGAACTTTACAGCAACCAAAGCAAAGAAGAAAATATGATGAAAATACAAGATACAAGACCCATAATTTAAGACACATCAATTGCCCAGGAGAAACTCAGCTTTTCCTGGTACTGAAACCTGACAGAAATCTCTCTTTTTGGTTTTCATAAGAGAGACCCTATGTGATTTAGTGGACAAGATCCTCAATAACACCCTACAATGAATACAATAGCGAATTCAGTTTCTGACAGGGCTGTTTGACACATGTCTCAATTGTCAAGTGCTTCATTCAGAAAAAGCTCTTCTTCAACTAGCCAAACCAATATGCTCTGTTAGCAATCCTCTGAGACTTAGTTTTACACCAGAAGTAAATGCAGAATGTGGAGTAATAAGAGAACAATATGCTGTTACAGGACTATCATTCCACCTATCTCAGAGTTCAGTAATAATTAGACAAGGAACTCGTGAATATTTTTTGCCAAGGTCCTGATGATTCTTAATTATGATTCTGTTTGCACTTTTATTTTCATGATAAATAATTTATTCTATGATGAGCTGATGATTTCCTTTAAGCAATAAATGAAAAATCTTATATATGGTAATAACAGCTGTGACTTTGCATAGTGAAGATTAAATATTCATAGTTAACCTTTCATATAAAAACTCATAAATCAAATGTACTTTAATAAAAAATAAAAAACTCCTGCTGTATCATATAAAAAATATCCTTAGCTGACAAAGGTATTTCCTTCATGAGAAGATGAATAGGAAAAATATGTGTGTGAAGTAAATGTGTGAGTTTGCATGTTTGTGTATGATATTTAAAAATTTTCCATTTTTATCCTTACTATGAGCATACTTGGTGTTAAACTGTAATAATTAGAAATGATACATTGCCATAAAAATGGTTATACTATGCAACATGAAGTAAACTTTGGACTTTTATGACTCTATATATTTTGTTTTATGTTAATGCTAATACAATTAAAATAACTAGATGTTATACTTAGCAACCATAGCTCTAAAAAGTAATTCTTGAAAATGTACAAATTGGGTGTAATTTAGTGTAGTGCAAAGGGCATTCAAGTTAAAAATTCATTGCATATTTTGTGACCTATATTATAAATATTCTTTAAATATCTATTTTTCCACATAAATGAAAAGTTACACAATCGGATATAACTGAGCAACACAACAACAACATACATAATGATTCCGAAAGGTGAGGGGCAAAAATGTCAAAAATCATATATCACTGGTTCTCATCTGTACACACAATCATAGGTATTTTGTAGAACTTCATTTATTTATCATGGAATTTTTCCCTTTCTTCCATATTATTTAGTAAAAATGCTAATTTTGCTTGTATGGGAAAAATAAGAAAGCTTAATTTAAAAGAAACAAGTAAAAGATTACCTGTGAGAGAAACTGTAATAATCTCAATTCATTCAACTTGAGGACAAGTGAGACAGAGCAGAGGTACTTCTCCTGACTCACCTCTTTAATTAGGCTCATGAAGCGGGTCCCAAAGCGCCAGGGTTTGTGTCGATTGCACTGTAAGGAGCTGACTGTCATCTGGGGAAACTGCTGGACACCCACAGACACCACGTGCACAGCATCATACATGAGAGCAGCATCAGTCTTAAAATGAGACAAAAGGAAAAGTGGCGTCAATACAACATACGAAACCCATGATAGGAGGTTTGTAAGTAGAGATAAAGAGCCAGTGAGAGAAATAAATACCTAGTTTTTCTTCATGTAAGGGAGAAAACAATATTTCCACATGCTGTGTTTCTCTTAAAGAAGCTACTGTGATCAAATCCCTTCATGGGCTCCATTAGCACATCTGACCTACCCTCCCTTTCCTGAAGTGATAACAATTTCATATCATCCCACTATCTCTGCTTAAGTAGGAAATGTGTGCAGACATACATTATTTCATTTTTTGTCCCACCTTTGTCTCTAGCTTACTCTGTTCCTCTATACACATGTTTGTGTGTGCGTACATACACAAGGAATGCAAATATGAGCATTTTAATGGTTCCTTAAATTACATATTGTGTATAAAAGTAAATGAGTAAATAATTTCCTTTCATAGAAAGAAACAAGAGATTTGAAGAGATTTACCTAAAAAGCTTAAAGATAAACCCTAATTTTTCCTGCAATTCAGCTTTTCAAAAGGTTCAGTCTCAGAAATGATGATACAGTTTTGAATCTCAATACATGTGTTAATCCCTTTTCAAGAAACTAAGCTTAATCCCCTGTACTGTTTTCTTTTCCCAAAATTTCCATATGAATAAAAGTTCATTTTGGCTTCTCAAGCAAAATGAATATGAATTCTACTGTGTTTGCACCTGCTCAAATGACTGGCCACTTTAGAGGTGAATGATAAAAAATAAACTGTTTATAAGTCATAACAAACCAGAGGCTCAGGAACTGTCAAGCACTGTGTTAAATGGCCCCTCACATTGTGTTTGACGGATCTATGCCAGGCTCACTACCTACAGAAGAGAGCCACACTGACAATGAGGGTAGCAATGAACTTTGGGCCATCTGCTTGGCATGCTTTGGAATAAAAGCATATATTTCCTCTTCTCATTCACACAATTAGTGAGCTGTGAAATGAATTCCAAAATGAATAGGAACCCTGTAGATTATAGCGTTTGCCACAATGCAATAGGAAATGAGTACACACAGTAGCTTTCATGCAAATGGATCCTCAGGAACTTAACCACATAAAATGGAAGGCGGCTAAAGAGCCCAATGCAATGACAGAACATAA
Source organism: Bubalus bubalis (assembly GCF_019923935.1). Taxonomy (NCBI): domain Eukaryota; kingdom Metazoa; phylum Chordata; class Mammalia; order Artiodactyla; family Bovidae; genus Bubalus; species Bubalus bubalis. The sequence goes on along the minus strand of NC_059166.1, from coordinate 56,120,616 downwards.
TAATAATGCCATTTTATAGTTCATAAATCTTTGGGGAATATAGCTCAGATTCATAACCTTCATTTGGTAAATACCAGCTGACTACTTTCGCACATTGATGGCTGCAGAGTGAAAACTAGAGGACTGGTGTTGATACAGGCACATATCATGAGCCTGAGGATCAGGCTGATATTTATCTTTGGCCTGAGTTAACACTCAGAGGACATATCTCATACACCACACTGGTGGTTATAAAAAAAAGTTAACAAGATATGAAAGATATGTTTGACTTAAAAATAAAATGAATTTTTAAAAAGTCACTATCAACAAATGTATAGAGATATGAACACTTTAAGAGACTACTGGAGAGAAGATAAAGGGCAATTTTGCAAGTTGCACCACAAGGGAATTTTTTAAATATTCATGTTTTTTTATTTTTTAGCCCAGTAATTTCTCTATCTGGAATTAACCCTGAGAAAATAAAAGATAAGAACAAAAGCTACACACAGTATTTGTTTTAATAAATAACAAAGAGTATAAATCAATAAATGTTCAAAATAAGGAAACAGAAAATCACAATGATACTTTATATAAACATTAAAAATCATGTTTTTAAAAATAATCATTTAGATGAGAAACTGCATGTGATATAAAGCTAAGTGTAAAAACAGATTATACAGAACTGTATTTCCAGCATTTGTGTACTTAACATATATGCTATTTAACTTATTTCTCACAATAATAATTTAACAAAAATACTGATATTGTATCCATTTTACAAATGATGAAACCAAGGCTGAGAGATGTTATGCAACTAACAAAGTCATACAACTAAGAAGTGGAGAGGCCCAGATTCAAACAGCCTCATTGGTCATAGAAAGTATTCTTAAACATCATAACAATAAAAAAAATTAAAGTGAAGAAAATATACTAAAATGATACTACTGATTACTCTTGGGAGATAGCAGTGAGTAAAATTTATATTTTTCTCCTTTTTCTTTATTTTTTACAGGTTTTTTTTTTTTTTTTAAGATGGAGGTTTACTAACTACCATTGCAATTATTTCCAAGATGAAACTTTGTCATAAAATAGCTAAAAGAACACAATCTATGATATTCCTGCTATCCTGCCAGGACTTACTGCCTTATATGATCTTATGTGACCTATTTGAAAATTCTAGAATAGTAACCTTATCTATTAATGACAACACTAGGAAAGAATTTTATCTAATTAAAAATTTGAAAATGATTTTTGGTACATAATTTCAGCTTCTGGATCAGAGTGTATACTAGATGACAATAAAACCATTTAAGATCTGTGATTTTAAATGTAATTACAAAAGGGAAACAATATTTATTAAGCTATAAGGTAAAGATAGGAGAGAAAAATTATAGTTAAAAAGTTGCTGTTTAAATATCTTCTTGAATTTCCAGTTTAAAGTATGTTGATTTATTATAAAATAATAAACAGAACTTCTGAAACTACTCTCTATGATATTTTCATCTGCTTAGGGTGCTTTTCTCATCTTACTTTTAAACTAGTTGCTTTATGTGATAATATGGAATTGTTTTCCATTTAGACTTGATAGCCTGTCAGACTTAACTTTACTATCTTCTTCACAAAACTGTACATATGTAAATTCTTTCAAATTTGAAAAATTTTGAGAAAGCTCCAGCTTATCAAAAATGTTTTTATTTTCACAAGAATGCATATATGCTTGACAATTTGCCTTAATTTAGTAACATTAGTAATGTTCATTCAGTATTTACTTTGTGTGAGGCACTTGCCCTAAATCATTGCCTTTAATTCTTATGACCATCATGCAGTTGGAAATTCACTGATGAATTTAATTCCTGTGTAAAATAGGAAGTTAACTCAGAAGACAGTTAAACAACTGGTTTGAAAATCATAGCATGTAGAGCTGGAGCTGGATTTGAATCCAAAAATACTACCCAGAGTTTACATCCTTCTCTCTAGTTTTTGTTCAGTGTTCAACTTTTAATAAAGGAAAACAATTTAAAGTTTCAAAATATAAGAAATATCAATAAGTACTTGAATACATTTATATATATATAATTTTTGATAAACAGTAAATATTTACATAATGAAAATTCACTATAAAGTAAGGAAAATAGATTGTGGAGAGTTGGTAAACATAAATTCACAAAAAATAAATACAATGATGTATGAGATTGAGTCAATAATAGATTAGTTAGAAGGTTAGTATTAACCAGGAACGAGGTTGTGAAAGAGGTAGATTTACTCTATACAGTTGCTGCTCAGTAGATTTTCACAAGGCAAAGGTCCAAGACTATCTTTTAAGATCCTGCTGAAGAGGCATCTCTACTTCCAACTCTAAACTGTAAAGTTTTATTGAGCTGTTCTGGCTAAGTCTTCCACTCTCTCATATTGACTCTATAATCCTTTGCCTTGACTCTTCTCTAGAGGGAAAATATGAGGAAAGATGGGAGGAGTAGAAGAGAACAGGAGAAAAATGGAGGAGATACATGGGTTCATTACTTTGTCAATATCTTAATAATATTACTAATAAGCTACATTGCACACTTACTCTATGCCACACAACTGTCAATTTCTTCACATGTATTTCATGTAGACCCTATATTTTAGTTGATAGTACTTTTATCAGAGAAGAGAAAACTGAAGTTTAGCAAGTTTGAAATAATCCTCTCAAGGTCTCATCACCTTGAGAAACAAGACTCAGCCAAAACTTAGCTCTTAGAATGACCCTCCAAAGTATCATAACAAGATTGGCAGAAATAAGACTCAAACAAAGATTTTAAAAACAAGATTCAGACAGTCTAATTCTTAAAACCACTGTCCTAACCACAATAACCAATTACCTCCCTTAAACCAAATCCCCACTGAAACTATGACAGGCAATGGAAGGGAAAGTGACAGCAGGGGATCTCGTATTTCTGGAGATTCTGCTGAATACCAGAAAATTATGTCCCATAGAGCATGTCTCTGAGCTGAGATTCAAACAAAAGTTCATTAATCTTCCAGGTTAATTTTTTTTTTCCCTTACACATCATAGTACCTCTAAAAAAACTTCAGCTACATAAACGTAAATGTGAATTAACCAGATCTATATAGAGTATGTGTACAATCTGGTTATTAAAATCCATAGGAGGGGGTTAGAAAAAGTTGTAGTTATTTAGATCCTAAACTGCTAAGACAAAAGCTAGGCAGAGAAAAAAAAAAAAAAATCAGCAAGGAAGAGAAAACAGTTTATCCTATTTTCTGTCTTTCAAGTATAATTGCTGCTGCTGCTAAGTCGCTTCAGTCGTGTCCGACTCTGTGTGACCCCATAGATGGCAGCCCACCAGGCTCCCCCGTCCCAGGAATTCTCCAGGCAAGAACACTGGGATGGGTTGCCATTCCTTCTGCAATGCATGAAAGTGAAAAGTGAAAGTGAAGTCGCTCAGTCGTGTCCGACTCTTAGCGACCCCATGGACTGCAGCCTACCAGGCTCCTCTGTCCGTGGGATTTTCCAGGCAAGAGTACTGGAGTGGAGTGCCATTGCCTTCTCCGTCAAGTATAATTACTTATATATAAATAGATCATACTTATTGTGTGGAAAGTTAGAATATCTGTTCACCCTGGGAATATAGCCCAGAAGGAAGTGCAGTCTAGGTAAGTATAGTCAGATCCAAGTGCAGCCCTCCCTATTTCACTACTAGGTCAAGCATCTTTCAACAGCTATACAAGCCCTCTTGAGACCCTATCTCAGATTAGACTGGAGTTGGAACTTTTTCTTTCCAAAATAAGTTAGTTAACCTACAAAGCATGTCCATCAGCCAGAAACTTATTTTGCAAACCTTTAAAACTGTGCAATATAGCCCTACACATTTCAGTAAAACAACAGTGATCTTTTTAAATGGATGACTTGAAGAGATCACAAGTGCCTTCTCATATATTATAAATATGCATTAACCATCTCCCTAACTTATTGCTGGGTTTATCTTATACCCAGTCTAATTACTTTTAGGCATGGAGTGTGTAACAGGGATGCAGGTGGAAGAGTGATGAATGCTAATTTCTATGGTTGAGCTATTGCCACAGAAATTGGTTTAGTCACACTGTACTTTTTTCATCTATTTCAAGTAGCCTCATGTCTGATGGGACTGTAAAGCATTGAAGGAACAGTGAATGTATGTACGCTTACATTTCTTTTATGCTTGGAAAAAGTCCACTGCATATTTTTAAATAATTGAAAACTCAGAGAGATTAGATGCTCTCAGAATGATAAGAATTACCATTGCTAAATACTTTTGATTTACGATATATGATTGAAACATTTCAAATAGTAAAAACAGGAATATTAATGGATTCCGTGAAAAGCTAAAATATTTCTATGTACTTAAATTTCATACAGATTCTTCAGTACAGAAGAATCTGGTACTAAGTGCTAATTACCAAGCATGTCCAGGGGAAGTGCATATGTTATTTCAGTTTCTGATCACTATAATCATCATCATTAAACATTTTCTTTGTAAAGTTCTGGGATTGATGTTCTAGAGTTATAAAAAATTAAAACAAAGCTTTTATTTGCATGAAGGATGAAGCAATTAGTTAGAAATGAGCAGTTTTGAACTACACAGGATCACAGAAGCAAACATCACTGTATTAAATCTCTTCAATACACTAAATACACTAAAGACTTCTCTTCACAAAAGCTATCAAAGGTATTTACCTTTCTTCCCAATAGGGAGGCAGCCTTTTGGAATGCTCTGTCCCCTAGGATATAACGCTTTTGGGCATTCCATTGAGTTTTGCCTGGGAGAAGTTGTAAAGCAGCATTTTCCAATTTATTTTCTCTATTATGCCAGCAGACGTACATTTATACAAATGTCTTTCTGCTTAAGCACTTTTTACATAGTTGGGCTCTTGATCTGGGCTCCAAACACACCCAGTATTGTATTTAATAATTTACATTTAAATGTAACTAAACAGTGATGTGATACATGATATATATAAAGTATATATATATATATTAGTTACATATATAATATGTGACTAATATTAAGAGTATTGCCATATCTTGATTGTAGTGATGCTCATATGAGTGTATCAGATCAGATCAGTAGCTCAGTCATGTCTGACTCTTTGCGACCCCATGAATCGCAGCACGCCAGGCCTCCCTGTCCATCACCAACTCCTGGAGTTCATTCAGACTCACGTCCATCGAGTCAGTGATGCCATCCAGCCATCTCATCCTCTGTCCCCTTCTCCTCCTGCCCCCAATCTCTCCCAGCATCAGAGTCTTTTCCAATGACACACTCTTCCCATGAGGTAGCCAAAGTATTGGAGTTTCAGCTTTAGCACCATTCCTTCCAAAGAAATCCCAGGGCTGATCTCTTTCAGAATGGACTGGTTGGATCTCCTTGCAGTCCAAGGGACTCTCAAGAGTCTTCTCCAACACCACAGTTCAAAAGCATCAATTCTTCGGTGCTCAGCCTTCTTCACAGTCCAACTCTCACATCCATATATGACCCACAGGATATACTTAGGTCAAAACCTATTAAGTTGTACAGCTTAAATATGGCAACTATAATACATTAATTTTACTCTAATACAGCTATTAAAAAACTGATCATGCATTTTTCTGGGAAGATTGTTTGTAGATTTCATTTTATTCTATAGATATCTAGAATTCTCACAAATGAAGGATCATTGATCTGTATCTTCTTTCCTTCTTGACTATTCTACTTTTAATAAAATTCTTTACACTTTTTCACATTTTATCTTCCTTTCTAGACACAAACATCTTTTGTATAATAATCACACCTCTCTTCATAAAACTGTGCACAGTATTCCATATATTGCTTCGCCCACGCTTTTTTACTATGGGCATGTATAAAAGGATTTTTCAATAAGTTGATGATTCAACCCAAAAGTTCATTTACACCATAAAAGAATAGGCTTTAGGAAGCTCTGAATAACAATCACACTTTGCCATCTAGCTAGAATGTATTCCCTCCCAGAGGTACAGTGAACCAAATCTGCCAGCAGCTTAAATCTGGGAGGAATATGAGTGCAGCCTCTGTCCCGTTTCTAAATGAATTTATAGTAACAGCTTCGTGAACACATTTATCTTTCCATTAAATAAGTGCAGGCAGGTCCCCTTTGAGATCTGAATACTAGCTGGCAGGTGGCAGATCTATTCTGGAACTCCTGCATCTCAGATTTTGCTCATTTCTAAATTCCCATCTGAAGTATGGTGCACAGCACAGACAGCAGCCTGGTTGGTCTAATACATGGAGTTTAAGTTTATGAATCCTGGCTATTTCATTGTCTTGATCTTTTATCTAAAACAAATAATAAAAAAAAATACTTAAATCCCCATTTGTCTTGTTTCCTCATTTTATAATTGGAAATGAAAACTGATGATCTGCCATATCTGTCCCTTGTTGAGAAAAAAGTCACTTTTATAAACCAGATAGTTCCAAGAGAAGAACAGTTACAAATATTGATTCTTCTATTAGAAGATGTGACTATTAAGGGTGGTGGAGAAAGGACTAGATTCTGACCTCTGGAGCTCCCTTGCACAATCAACACAGGCCTAAATGGGACAGAGAATCACCCACCCCTCTGAGCAAGGGTGAGGGTCACACATGGAAGGCAGGCTGGTGTTCGCTCATTCAGCTGGCACACTGCAGCCAGCGCTCTGCCCGGCACAGAGCAGGTGCACAGTGGCTGGTAACGAAACCGAGGGATGGAAGAAGAAATGCCCTCAGACCCAGTCGGGAGCCAATTGTCAGAGACAATTCTCCCAGTTACATTGCAGCTGCCATTATGCTTACTGTGTTGCCGGCTCTTTGTACTGCTCTGAAACGGAGTTCTTTACCAGCAGCTGCCTGGACTACACAGACGGCATGAGATAATACATTAAAGCAGTTTGCACAATCCCTGGCTCGGGGTGCATAGGCAGGTGTTAGATGATGATGATGACGATTGCCAGAAGAGCGGTAATCTCATCAAGATGGATCCTATCCAGAACAAGGAGCCGGTTTAGAAAGTAGAATGTTTCAACCCTTCTGCACCCACTGTTAGCCTAAATGAGGGAACAGGCCTCATGCTGTTCAAGAGAGCAGATCAAGTTCTGGAGGGAGAAGGAGCAGGAAGGAAATTAACACACAACAACAACATGATCCCTATAAAATGTGGTGTGTACACAACGCCACAATTCAGTGCTCAAAAAAAAAAAAAAGTTCCTGAACACACACAATATCCGACAAGTCTAGAATTTAAATATAAGTGGTGAAATATTATAGCATCTTGAATTTTGTTGCTAATTAAAGGTCTGCCGTTGTACAGATAATTACCCACCAGCAATGTGAACCTGGACAAATCTGCCTTGCAGTTTTTTGTAGTCTCAGTTTCTTCATCTGTAAAAGGAGGGGCAGGAACCAGGTGAATTTTCGGGTGCCCTGTAGTTTACATTTGCACTCCTAGAAAAACTCATCTTTTATTTTGATTTTATATTGGCCTTTATAATGCAATCATAATCCTAATTTATACATCTCATCCCTATAATTCTTTATGCTTTCTGTACTTTTTCAATAAGCTTTAATACTAACATTTCATACACATATATAAATAAGGGAAATCAAAATTAACTTTTCTTCAATCATTTGTCTGTGTCCTCCCTGATCCAACAAAATCTGCCAATACTTGTATTATAGTTTCTCTGTTGTTTCAACTTCACTGTTAAAACTTCTTATGCACATTAAACCCAGCTTGGTTTCCTGATACTCTGCAGAGAAAAACTAAAGCCCCTTCTGTTATTCAAAGTCATTTACTAAACTATCCCAGGATTTTATCATGTTTTGTTTCTCTTCACAGTTAGGATATAGATAGATATGCCTGTTCTTCATGTTTTTTAACTAACCAGAATGATGCCTGTATTGCAGATTAGTTGAAAAAAAAGGAGATTCCAGAAACTGCATGGTAAAAGACCTTTAAAAGGAATATGGATTTTTGTAGTTACCTGTATGGCATTTGGTACCCATGAGGGCTAAAACGGAATAAGAGCTTAAAGGAAATATAAAGAAAAGAGAAGAAGGGAAAAGAATATGAGTTCAGTATTACAGTCAAATTGATGAGTTAGGAAGAAAATTCAAGTTCAGCAAAGCTTTGAAGATTAAGAAACGGAAACAGTATTGGATGATAGTGCTGCTGGGATTCAGGGAAAAAAAAAAAAAAAAAAAAAGGCCTGGTCTAGGATTAGTGCAATGAGTAATTAATGGATCTGTTTGTTTGGTGTTCCTGTAAATTTGTGAATTTAAATAAGTGTCTATGTTTTCTCAAACCAATACTCTCTGTCTTAGGCTTTAAAAGCTACCCCCAAAACTGTGGCAGCAACTTCACCTATTTTGAATAGGCAATCTAAGTGTTAATTTTGAGAATAAGAGTTTTCGTTGGCTCTTAATGTTTCCATTACAAAATTTTCTGTTATACAATTTCAATCTTGCAAGAACTCTTGCCGGATGCAGTTTCTTTAATAACAGTCAACAAGATAATTTTACAAAACAGCATTATTTCTCTGTAAGCTTTTATATCTTTATAAGGTATGAAATTCAGTCCATGGAATTTTAACGTTAGAATTCTGAAAGCTTTAGATGACTACTTTGCATTCTTTCCAAGAATTATATATATCCATCTCAAATATTTTCTATATAATTTTCTTTCTTTCCTACACATATCTTTAAAATGCACCATTTCCCAAGCAGAAAATCCTATTTGTTTTTACTGCCACACTCTCCAAAGTACTTTAAACATTTATATACAAATTCCAAGATGTTTAGATGTTTCTCAAATACCATGTAGAGAAACTCTTCATTTTTTAAATATAAATGATTAACGAACAGCTGTGAAGCAGGTTAGAAAATGCCAACAGGTTTTCAATTAAAAGTTTCGTTTAACTAATGTAATTATTCTTACCTAATTAAATTTTTCCACTAAGATCAGTCCATTGAGATATCTCATTCTCTTTTAAAATGTTCCACGAAGCTCTTACTAGCGCCCATGAACCACACTGTATTGATGGGATTCTTAATGAACTCTCTAGCAACAATGCACTGGCCTTAATAATTTAGGTCCTGTTAAATCGTGTCTGCTTCTTTACTACATTTGGAACTGCTATTGATCTAGAAAAGAGTCAATATCAAGGGGAAGTATTCTCTGCACTTCCAGCATATGTCCAGTACATCCAATTATCCTGATATTTGGACCTCAAATTAGCTTCTTACATTAAAAAATTTATATTCCTCAATATTGTTTATATTTACTTTTCTCAATGTAATGAATTAAAATTGATTTTATACTGTTAACAGACTGATTCTTTCTAATTTGAGATCCAAGACTATGCAAACCAAAAATATACCAGAAATTTGAGTTCATGTAAATACTAGTTCCAAATGCCTACAAAAATTGAGAACCTGATACTTTATATATTATTTACCCAAACCAAAAATTAAATGATAGTTAAGATCTATTTTAAGCATGATTTGAAGAATAAAGTTGAAGTTTATATCAATGTGTGTACGTTAGTCGCTCAGTCGTGTTTGACTCTTTGCGACCCCATGGACTGTAGCCCCCCAGGCTCCTCTGTGCATGGAATTCTCCAGGCAAGAATACTGAAGTGGGTACTAATTTGCTTCTCCAGGGTATCTTCCTGACCCAGAGACTGAACTTGGGTCTCCTGCATTGCAGGCAAATTCTTTACTATCTGAGCCACCAGGGAAGCCCTTGGTACAGATATTTCTGAATAAATAAAATGATATCCAAATAGATCATACCAATATGTGTCCAAAACAAATTTTATTGCTCTTCTTGTGAGTCTAGCTTTTTATATTATGCTCTGTATATAAAATTATAATAGTAAATTCTCATAGGGGCTTCCCTGGTGGCTCAGTGGTAAAGTCTTCTCATAGAAATGTGAAAAAAAAAAGTAAAGTTTCACAGAAATTTAATGGGACTTACAGCTTCAGCTTTGTAATGTATTAGTCCCTATTGTAAATCATGCAATCTTTCTTAGCTTCATTTTTTTCATCTTTAAAATAAGTAGAATAATGATGTATCTCACATTGTAAGGATCAAATTAGATAAATTTAGAAAAGTGAGAACTATAAAGATTTTAAATGTGTCATAATTACAGAGTGGGGTAAGTGAGAATCTCAAGAATGTTAACACTAGTAATATCAATTTAGATTAGGATTCAGTCTTTGAGGGAAAAAATAATAATTGATTTGCATGTTCACATTTCAGTGTACCTTAGATCTTAACGTGAAGATTTCCTATCTCTTCACTACTTTTAATAACCTGGTTGATTCCTACTTTGAAAGCGCATTGATTTAACTAATTGTTTTTTTTGCCAAGAGGAAATGTCTTTGCTTGCCCATTCTTGGGTCTCATGAATATCCCTTTTCCCATATGAGCATATGCTTTTGCAATTATATTTTTTTATTTAATTTGTCTTTATGTGATTTTTAGTTTGATTCACTTATTCAACATTTATAAATATTATTGTGTTATTAACATCAAACACAATTATGAGTTTGGGTAATAAGACTGAGAGGTCAATTATTTAGACAAACAAATCAACATTCTTAATATACTGCCCCATGGTGGGTAAAGGAGAGGTATCTGATTTTGTCTGGAGCAATGCCTATCTATTGATATGTTACAAAATAGGTATTGTATGAAAGATTTTCCTATTAGCACTTACAGCTTCAACAAACAAAAGGAGTGGAGAAAAGCTTAGAAAGCAGAAGTTGGAAAGGATAATAGGATCAAGGGAAAAAGTCAAACCAGAATTCTCACTAGTTTTTTTTTTTTTTTTTAAGATTATTTGTTGTTGTTTAGTTGCTATGTTGTGTCTGACTCTTGCGACCCTATGGACTGTAGCCTGCCAGGTACTCTGTCCGTGGGATTTCCCAGGAAAGAATACTGGAGTCGGTTTCTTTCTCCAGGAGATCTTCCCAACCCAGGGATTGAACCCACATCTTCTGCACTGCAGACAGACTCTTTACCCCTGAGCCATTGAGAAGTCCTTTTTAAGATTATACTTTGTTCATATCCTGAGATTCCTAACATCTCCTTTCAAGACAATTAAAATATGCTTGTTCTTTAATGAAATAGATATTAAAGGGTTCTACTAAAGTTGAGTCATTATATATCAGTTCATTTTATAACTGATCTAAACAGGAGATTAAAAGAATAGAGAATGGAACTTGGAAGACCAAGAATATGATTTTATTAAAATAATGTAACTATGTTGATGGGATTCTATTGTTATGCATTCTCAGCATCTCTTCTTATTACAGCAGAATATTTTTCCCCTCCCAAGTTTTTCCATGACCCAGTCTCCTAGCTCTATGCACTATAGGCCTTATTGATAACTACCACTGCTTCAGGCATGGCCAAGTTAAATCCAGGTCTTTTGAGGGAACCACAGGGAAAGAAACACAGTCCTCCTCCTGAAGCTCTGTACCTGTGTATTTGAACTTTCATGGTGCCTCTGCACCTTCTGTCGGAGAACGGAACCAACGCAAATGAAAAAGGGGGAGTGATGGAGATTAGCTTGTTTATGACTTTATGACCTGGAACCAACTGGATTCAACTGTATCTGAGGACAGATTATCTTGTACTTCTGAGCTAGAGATTCAACATGCTTTCCTTTTGCTATTAACTAATTTTCAGGGAATTTTAGGCAATCAGAATTGAAAGAATCTTGAATAATGAAGGCCTAGGCTTTGGTTTCCTCAAGGCAAAATGTGATTACTACTTCTATCTACTCACAGCGTTGGGATATAAATTTAGAAAAATAGGAAGATATATGCAAAAGAGGCCATATGTAATATTACAGATGCAAATACTAGAAAATGTAATAATCACATTAAATAAATACACCAAATGTATAATTACTATCTTCTATTAATAATTCTTAATTATTTGTAGAGAAACATTTAATATAGTAGGAAATTTGGGGGTAATTACTAAGACATCTACAGTATTGGGAATTGGTTACACTAATAAAAACACAAAATGGAGCAACTGTAACATGTATACACTCTGCCTGCCAAAATTTGTCTCAGTCAACATTACCATTCCTACTGTGAATTATACAGGTTCAGGGACAATCAGAATGTGAACTGAAGCAAAAAACTTTAATGGTACACTGCTGAGAACATTATTAAGAAAGAAATCATAGAGGACTCTAAACCAAATGTAAACTAACCCTCTGCAATGCCCTTTTAGTCAGTAGGTTAATAGACTGACATCAAAATTGGAAATGACCGATTAAACTGTATCAGTTAACTCTTGACATTTATAATTCTGAGTTTTATACTTGATGAAACAAATTATAAATCACAAACCTGGACATAAAATACTTTCATTACAACCTTTTTCTGTGTATCTGAATCCCATTTCCTGAATGGAAATTAATTCAAACTAGACAAAGAGCAAGAGGTGAAGGTGATATCACTTTACTCAGAAGAGAAGACAGTTTGATAAACTTCACCTGCTGGATTTTACAACTGAATAATGGCAGCCAAAGTAAGACTAGAGGGTGAGAGGCAGAGACTCAGAGGAAAACCAGAAGTAACAACATTTCCACAGAGAAATTAGCTGCAAAAGGATGCTACAAATGTCTTATAAGGCATAAAAAAGGATCATCTGAAGAAACAAAATGAAATTTAAGAAGTGATGAGGCAGTAAAAAAAGAATAGCTTAAGCATTCTGAAAATAAAAGAGCTTAAAATGGTTTTCCTTCTTAGTTGAAAGAGAAATTTGATAAATTTGTGAGGAAAAAATTTAAATAAAAAGACATTCCATATTTAACTTTCTCCTTGAGCTTAGCTCATTTATAGGAGTTCTATAAAGCATGCATTGACTCAAAACTCACTGTCGGCATCTGAGTAAGTACAGTGAGCCTCAGTGCAAGGCTGTTAACCACTGAGTAGGCTCCTGTGTTTCCGGAGTTCATAGCATCAGATAATATTTCTTCTGCTCCTTTGCATTCCTAACCCTGAGTCCCTCCGTCCCTCTCTTCCCCAAATGTATATCCTTCAGGGCCTTCTCTTTCCTTTCTCACCTTGTAAATACAAGCCACCTAATGAATACCCACAGATACTTTGAATGAATACCCACAGATATTTTGAAGGGAAAATTACTGCAATTATAAATATAATTCTATGTTAAATGTTGAACAGAATTTGACAGACTTTTTTATAATTAGATATTTGCAACTACTTTTGTTCTCAAGGAAACCAATACAAAGGTATTATACATATCTATCATGCAAAACAGAAGAATAAAGTTTACTTTTATTTCTTTATTCTTTGAAATTAGGTGAATCACAGGGACTATCCTTGACCAGAATGTAAAAGAGAGAAATTTACTATAGATATGAAAAAACTGGGTAATAAGCATATCTGTTATGACATTGGCATACTATGTCGATTTTTAACTATATTCCATGAACGATGTTTTGCCTTTTTAAGTTAGAAAGTAAATACTTCACAAAGAAGTTATTTAATTACTTTCTACAACTCCTACCATATGGCATTGTGTAGGCACTTTTCAGATATGATTTAACTTAATTTTCTTTAACAAGCTAATGGTGTGGGTAAAAGATTCTGAAGAGTTGAGGCTTAAATCATCCAGTAAGGGGCACACTTAAGAGAGTCTGCTTTTCTGAAGCCATGATACATTATGACAACATCAATTGTGGCTATTTATAGCAGTGGCTAGAGAACACAAGTTAACATCTATTTTGGAGACTAGCTCCACTCCTCTTAAGCTAATGCAGTATGCTCTATGAAACAAAGATCACTGAAAAGATAGCTTTTATCCAAAGCTTTTCATCATTGAAAAGTCAGCTTTCATTTCTTGATGACATGAAGTTATTTTTTTCAATCCAGAGGTGAGAAAGAGTCAGTAAAATTTCTAGGTAAGAAAAAATCACAATTTCCTCATAAGACATAGGTGCATAATGATGTGCTAGTACCTATAGTTGAGTGCTAGAAAAAACAGTTAATACTATTCCAGAAAACAATCTGGAAATCAGTGCCAAGCACAAACTGGGACATTACAATTTCTCTTTGGAAATTTTACTCCATTGAAACAACAATACAAGATCACACAGATGTATATACAAATACATGCATAAAACACGGTTTATACTTTTTTTTTAATATAGCGGCCTGAATTTCAAAGCTAAGAAATTAATGTTATATAACTGAATATTGTAAAACTATTAAATTATTGTCTAGAGCTATATGTATTGACATTTAAGTATATATGTTAAAATTTAGATATCCATGCTATAAAATAATATATTCCTCTTGTAATGGATTATAGCATATAGCCTTACATTCAGTAAAACAATTTAGAGTCTGCCATCCATGCTCCAAATTTTGAGGTAATTATTCTCAATACGATTGATGTATAAACACAAACCCACATATTGTACTTATTTCTATTGTTTTAATCAATAGTAGAATAGTCTCAAGTTTCTTTAAAAAGAAAAGAAAAAAAAAAAAAACTAAGAATATACCCTTCCAAGTTAGTGTTAGGTTCTGCCTTATCATTTTTAGCTACTGAATAAATTTCAATTATGGATACTCTTAAGATATAAATTGTTTAAGCATAAACAAAATATAGGTTATACCTCTCATAAGGCACAGTTATACTCATGCATGATAGTGGATAATTATGTGTTGTGCCTATAAACAGCAGAATTTTAGGCATATTTTACTTTATTGTACCTTGCAGATACCGTGCTCTTTATACATTGGAGGTTTGTGGCAACCTTGTATCCAGAAAGTTTATTGGTACTATTTTCTAACAGTATTCGCTCGCTTTGTGCCCGTGTTGCATTTACATAATTCTCACAATATTTAAAAGTTTTCCTTATTATTACTTGCTATGATGATCTGCAAAAAGATTAAAATCTTCAGTTTGCTGAAGATTCAGATAATGGTTACTATTTTTTAGCAATTAAGTGTATTTTGATAAAGGTTGTGCCTTGTATTTTTACACATAATGCTATTGCACACTTAATAGACTATAGTATAGTAGAAACATAACTTTTATATGTACTGGAAAATTTTAAAATTGCTATAACTTTTCTTTAACAGTGGTCTGGAACTGAACTTGCAATAACTTTAAGGTATGATTTAATGAAACAAATTCAAATTTTATGTTTTTATTAACAGTAGCATGTTTAATGAACTTATTTACAAAACAGAAATACAGTCACAGATATAGAAAACAAATGTATGGTTACCAAGGAAAGTGGGGGGTGGGGAGGGATACACTGGGAGATTGGGATTGACATACACACACTACTATGTCTAAAATAGATAACTAACAAGGACCTGTGGTATAGTGCAGGGAACAACACTATTAGGTACACTGTAATGATGCTTTTGAACTGTGGTGTTGGAGAAGACTCTTGAGAGTCCCTGGGACTGCACGGAGATCCAACCAGTCCATTCTGAAGGAGATCAGCCCTAGGATTTCTTTGGAAGGAATGATGCTGAAGCTGAAACTCCAGTACTTTGGCCACCTCACGCGAAGAGTTGACTCTAGGAAAAGACTCTGATGCTGGGAGGGATTGGGGGCAGGAGGAGAAGGGGACGACAGAGGATGAGATGGCTGCATGGCATCACTGACTCGATGGACATGAGTTTGAGTGAACTCTGGGAGATGGTGGGAGGCCTGGCGTGCTGCGATTCATGGGGTCGCAAAGAGTCGGACATGACTGAGTGACTGAACTGAACTGAACTGAACTGAATGACTTACATGGGAAAAGAATTTTAAGAGTGGATATACGTATATTTATAACTGATTCACTTTGCTATACAGCAGAAACTAACACAACATTTTAAATCAACTACACTCCAATAATTATCTTTTTTAAAGCATATTTTCTTCTGAATTCTAGGTAACTCACTGTTTACACGAGCCACTTCTAATTTCCCTAACGTTTTCCACTACAGATTTTTCATCTTCATGCATGTAAACTCAACCAAAAGTAAAGGTCAGGCCCCAAGACTGTCAGATGAGAGCTGCCTGGATGACTTGTCATTGTAAAGACTGCCCGTTTTGGACAACTACAAACAACCATCAGGCCATCATCTGCGTCAGTGGACATAAAGAATTATTTTCTAAATATGGACATCAAAAGGAAAAAGTGATTAATCAAGTCATATCTTAAAGCTTTCCTACAAGCATTGTGCTGTTAATTAACATGGTATCTGCTTCCTGCAAATGAAGCCCCAAGCTATTAAATAAAATTACTGTGGTGCTCCCTAAGTGTGAGGCTCATTTGGAAAAGCACTAATACGCTTTTTTTTCCTGTCTTGAGCTAAGTGATTAGCAGGCAACTCAGCTCTGGAAGATGATACTCCAAGAAGTCATCTGGTCTGAAAGACATGCTGTATTTACCTAAAAAATAGTTTGACAATTATATGGCGTGACTGCTGCTGCTGCTGCTAAGTCGCTTCAGTCGTGTCCGACTCTGTGTGACCCCATAGACGGCAGCCCACCAGGCTCCCCCGTCCCTGGGATTCTCCAGGCAAGAACACTGGAGTGGGTTGCCATTTCCTTCTCCAATGCATGCAAGTGAAAAGTGAAAGTGAAGTCGCTCAGTCATGTCTGACTCTTAGCAACCCCATGGACTGCAGCCTACCAGGCTCCTCCATCCAAGGGATTTTCCAGGCAAGAGTACTGGAGTGGGGTGCCATTGCATGACTAGATGTTTTCAAACAAACATAGAAGTTTTATGTATAGCTGGCTTTGTTATAAAAAATATTTGAGGTAAGCACAGCCAATCTTTTTCTCCCAATTAAATTTTACATAAATCCAAATGTGCTCATTTATGTCAAATATGAGGGCTTCCCTGGTGGCTCAGATGGTAAAGAATCTGTCTGCAATACAGGAGACCCAGGTTTGATCCCTGGGTTGAGAAGATAGCCTGGGGAACAGAATAGCAACCTAGTGCAGTATTCTTGCCTGGAAAATTCCATGGATAGAGGAGCCTGGTGGGCTAGAGTCCACAGAATCACAAAGAGTTGGACACAACTGAGCGACTAATACACATACACAATATGTCAAGCATGACTCTGAGGAAGGTTTTAAATATTTCAGGAGCTGTTTAGGACCATTATTTTGATATTATCAATGATATCACATATTGAACCCTAAGATTTATAAAAAATATTCAAGAATAATTATTAAAATTTATAATTAATACTATAGCTATTTGGTCTTAAAATTATCTACTAATATTGATTTTCTCAGTTTTCTCTAAAATCAAGTCCCAAATCAGTGAGCTATCATTTTAAGCATAAGTGGAATAAGTACATAAATTTTACCAGTAAAATGTTGTTCCAATGATGCCAGTCTTTATCATTTCCTTAAAATAAGTGATTTCTTCATATTGAAAATGCTTTACATTTATAAATTAATATTTGGTGACTTATTCCAATCAATGCATCTTGCAAAACAAAGATAGCTTAAAATGTTGTTTTAATCATTTAATTTAAATTTTAATGGAATTAAACTCACATACAACATTTTGAAATTTACCCTCAATATTTGTAATGCAAAAAAATGGATTCCATATAAATGATTTATAGAACTTTTTTGAGAAATCAGACTTCAATAGATGTATAGGAAAACGCAAATTTGATATGTTCCTAATTTCCAAATAAGAGGTCACTTTAATCATTACACACCCAGATTAACTTCATTTAAAGGTAGGACCTGCCATTTCTATAGACTCTGAAGAATGGGTTACAAGATTAATTTCTGCTCCATGGAGACGAAGCAAGAAGGGCTGATTGCCTAAGAAAACACTTCCTCCCTCAAGGAAAAAAATATCTTGCTTCTGTTTTCATGTGCCTTTTTCAGCAGTATATGAAGTCTATACCTCTGGGTTAGGCAGAATAACTCTTAAGACTAACCAAAGTACCTTTTGCAAAAAAGGATGCCAATGCACTCTCTAAAACTGAAACACAGTCTGAAATAGTTGAATCATTCATTCCACTATTCTTCCTAGAAAATATGCCAACTATTAAAATTCAAATGATGTGCCCAGTTTTATTTCTATTTACATAATAGTGCTTCCCTGGTGGCTCAGATGGCAAAGCCTCTGACTGCAATGCGGGACACCCAGGTTTGATGCCTGGCTTTGGAAGATTCCCTGGGAAAGGAAATGGCAATCCACTCCAGTACCCTTGCTGGGAAAATTCCATGGATGGAGGAGCCTAGTAGGCTACAATCCATAGCATCACAGAGAGTTGGACACTACTGAGTGACTTCACTTTGATTTTTACATAATAGTACATGGTCGTTTAGTCGCTAGGTCACATCTCACTCTTCTGTGACCCATGGACTGTAGCCCACCAGGCTCCTCTCTCTATGGGGTTTCCCAGGAAAGAATACTGGAAGGAGTTGTCATTTCCTTCTCCAGGGGATCTTCCCAAATCAGGGACTGAACCCATTTCTCCTGTATTGGCAGGTGGATTCTTTACCATTGAGTGACCAAGGAAACCCAATAGTACATTAATACGGTCATAACATAATTAGAGTCAGAAGAAAATCAGAGAGGATGGACAGCAATACACACATGCATTCCATAATCAGCTACCCTATGGTAGACAAAGAGAAAAATGATTTAACTCATGAAATATTTAGATGTAGACTTTACCATTGATTGATTATTGAGGAGATGAAGGGAGTGATGACAAGAAGTAAGGAGGTTACAGTAACTCTCAGGCTTATTATTATTGAGGCTAATAGAAAGATGATTATTATCACATCAGATCAGTCACTCAGTCATGTCAGATTCTTTGCAACCCCATGAATCGCAGCACGCCAGGCCTCCCTGTCCATCACCAACTCCTGGAGTTCACTGAGACTCACGTCCATCGAGTCAGTGATGCCATCCAGCCATCTCATCCTCTGTCGTCCCCTTCTCCTCTTGCCCTCAATCCCTCCCAGCATCAGGGTCTTTTCCAATGACTCAACTCTTCGCAAGAAGTGGCCAAGGTATTGGAGTTTCAGCTTTAGCATCATTCCTTCCAAAGAAATCCCAGGGCTGATCTTCTTCAGAATGGACTGGTTGGATCTCCTTGCAGTCCAAGGGACTCTCAAGAGGCTTCTCCAACACCACAGTTCAAAAGCATCAATTCTTCGGCACTCAGCCTTCTTCACAGTCCCACTCTCACATCCATACATGACCACAGGAAAAACCATAGCCTTGACTAGATGGACATTTGTTGGCAAAGTAATGTCTCTGCTTTTGAATATGCTATCTAGGTTGGTCATAACACTCCTTCCAAGGAGTAAGCATATTTTAATTTCATGGCTGCAATCACCATCTGCAGTGATTTTGGAGCCCAGAAAAATAAAGTCTGACAATGTTTCCACTGTTTCTCCATCTATTTCCCATGAAGTGATGGGACCTGGATGCCATGATCTTCGTTTTCTGAATGTTGAGCTTTAAGCCAACTTTTTCACTCTCCTCTTTCACTTTCATCAAGAGGCTTCTTAGTTCCTCTTCACTTTCTGCCATAAGGGTGGTGTCATCTGCATATTTGAGGTTACTGATATTTCTCCCAGCAATCTTGATTCCAGCTTGTGATTCTTCCAGCCCAGCGTTTCTAATGATGTACTCTACATATAAGTTAAATAAACAGGGTGACAATATACAGCCTTGATGTACTCCTTTTCCTGTTTGGAACCAGTCTGTTGTTCCATATCCAGTTCTAACTGTTGCTTCCTGACCTGCATATAGGTTTCTCAAGAGGCAGATCAGGTGGTCTGGTATTCCCATCTCTTTCAGAATTTTCCATAGTTTATTGTGATCCACCCAGTCAAAGGCTTTGGCATAGTCAATAAAGCAGAAATAGATATATTTCTGGAACTCTCTTGCTTTTTCCATGATCCAGCAGATGTTGGCAATTTGATCTCTGGTTCCTCTTCCTTTTCTAAAACCAGCTTGAACATCAGGAAGTTCATGGTTCGCATATTGCTGAAGCCTGGCTTGGAGAATTTTGAGCATTACTTTACTAGTGTGTGAGATGAGTGGAATTGTGCGGTAGTATGATAGTCACTTATAATTATACAGTGGAAGTGAGAAATAGATTTAAGGGACTAGATCTGATAGACAGAGTGCCTGATTAATGATGGACAGAGGTTCGTGACATTGTACAGGTTACAGGGATCAAGAACATCCCCATGGAAAAGAAATGCAAAAAAGCAAAATGGCTGTCTGAGGAGGCCTTAAAATAGCTGTGAACAGAAGAGAACCAAAAAGCAAAGGAGAAAAGGCAAGATATAAGGATCTGAATGCAGAATTCCAAAGAATAGCAAAGAGAGATAAGAAAGCCTTCCTCAGCGATCAATGCAAAGAAATAGAGGAAAACAACAGAATGGGGAAGACTAGAGATCTCTTCAAGAAAATTAGAAATACCAAGGGAACATTTCATGCAAAGATGGGCTCGATAAAGGACAGAAATGGTATGGACCTAACAGAAGCAGAAGATATTAAGAAGAGGTGGCAAGAAAACACAGAAGAACTGTACAAAAAAGATCTTCACGACCCAGATAATCATGATGGTGTGATCACTCACCTAGAGCCAGACATCCTGGAATGTGAAGTCCAGTGGGCCTTAGAAAGCATCACTACAAACAAAGCTAGTGGAGGTGATGGAATTCCAGTTGAGCTATTCCAAATCCTGAAAGATGATGCTGTGAGTGTGTTGCACTCAATATGCCAGCAAATTTTGAAAACTCAGCAGTGGCCACAGGACTGGAAAAGGTCAGTTTTCATTCCAATCCCAAGTCAATGCCAAAGAATGCTCAAACTACCGCACAATTGCACTCATCTCACACGCTAGTAAAGTAATGCTCAATATTCTCCAAGCCAGGCTTCAGCAATACGTGAACTGGGAACTTCCAGATGTTCAAGCAGGTTTTAGAAAAGGCAGAGGAACCAGTGATCAAACTGCCAACATCTGCTGGATCATGAAAAAGCAAGAGAGTTCCAGAAAAATATCTATTTCTGTTTTATTGACTATGCCAAAGCCTTTGATGTGTGGATCACAATAAACTATGGAAAATTCTGAAAGAGATGGGAATACCATACCACCTGACCTGCCTCATGAGAAACCTATATGCAGGTCAGGAAGCAACAGTTAGAACTGGATATGGAACAACAGACTGGTTCCAAACAGGAAGAGGAGTACGTCAAGGTTGTATACTGTCACCCTGCTTATTTAACTTATATGCAGAGTACATCATGAGAAACGCTGGGCTGGAAGAAGCACAAACTGGAATCAAGATTGCCGGGAGAAATATCAGGAACCTCAGATATGCAGATGACAGCACCCTTATGGCAGAAAGTGAAGAGGAACTGAAAAGACTTTTGATTAAAGTGAAAGAGGAGAGTGAAAAAGTTGGCTTAAAGCTCAACATTCAGAAAACGAAGATCATGGCATCCGGTCCCATCACTTCATGGGAAATAGATGGAGAAACAGTGGAAACATTGTCAGAATTTATTTTTCTGGGCTCCAAAATCACTGCAGATGGTGATTGCAGCCATGAAATTAAAAGATGCTTACTCCTTGGAAGGAAAGTTATGACCAACCTAGATAGCATATTCAAAAGCAGAGACATTAGTTTGCCAACAAATGTCCATCTAGTCAAGGCTATGGTTTTTCCTGTGGTCATGTATGGATGTGAGAGTTGGACTATGAAGAAAGCTGAGCACCAAGGATTGATGATTTTGAACTGTGATGTTGGAAAAGACTCTTGAGAGTCCCTTGGACTGCAAGGAGATCCAACCAGTCCATCATCAAGGAGATCAGTCCTGGGTGTTCACTGGAAGGACTGATGCTGAAGCTGAAACTCCAATACTTTGGCCACCTCATGCAAAGAGTTGACTCATTGGAAAAGACTCTGATGCTTGGAGGGATTGGGGCAGGAGGAGAAGGGGATAACAGAGGATGAGATGGCTGGATGGCATCACTGACTCGATGGACATGAGTTTGAGTAAACTCCAGGAGTTGGTGATGGACAGGGAGGCCTGTCATGCTGCAATTCATGAGGTTGCAAAGAGTCAGACATGACTGAGTGAGTTAACTGAACTGAAGATAAAATAATGTACATAAATGCTATCAAAATTATGCCCTCACAATCATCTTATTCTCTTAGCTTGTCTGATTTTTCTTCAGAGCCCTTGTCATGATCTGAGTACACACACATGTGCACACACAGAGTGTAGTTCTCTTTCCCTCTGTTAGAACGTAATCTCCATGGGTACAGACACTTCACTGCTTATATCCATGAGTAGAGAAGAGGTTTCAGGTTGGATGATAAGTTTGAGTTGTTTCTGAAACCTATAAGTAGAAATATCTGACAGATGAGTTTGACACGTGAATTTGTTTCAAGTTACAGGTATGAGCCAGGGATTTAAATTGGGAAATCACTAACAAATGGAGAAAGATTAAATAAAACCTAGGAGCAAATACTCTTGCCTGGAAAATCCCATGGATGGAGGAGCCTGGAAGGCTGCAGTCCATGGGGTCTCTGAGGGTCGGACACGACTGAGCGACTTCACATTAACTTTTCACTTTCATGCATTGGAGAAGGAAATGGCAACCCACTCCAATATTCTTGCCTAGAGAATCCCAGGGACGGGGGAGCCTGGTTGGCTGCTGTCTATCGGGTTGCACAGAGTCGGACACGACTGAAGCAACTTAGCAGCAGGAGCAAATAACATTCAGAAAAAAGTAGAATAAAAGAAAAGCGTCCTGATGTTCAAGGATATTTAAGGACTGAGAGAAGTATGAGAGGGAGACCACAGGTAGAGAGAGACAGGAGATAGTGGTGTCAGGGAAAGCAAGTTCAGTTCAGTTGCTCAGTCGTGTCCTACTCTTTGCAACCCCATGGACTGCAGCATGCCAGGCTTCTTTGTGGGTCACCAACTCCCAAAGCCTACTCAAATTCATGTCCGTCGCATTGGTGATGCCATTCAACTTTCTCATCCTCTGTCATCCCCTTCTCCTCCCACCTTCAGTCTTTTCCAGCATCAGAGTCTTTTCTAATGAGTCAGTTCTTCACATCAAGGGGCCAAAGTACTAGAGTTTCAGCTTCAATATCAGTCCTGACAATGAATATTCAGAACTGATTTCCTTTAGGATGGGCTGGTTGGATCTCCTTGCAATCCAAGGGACTCTCAAGAGTCTTCTCCAACACCCCAATTCAAAAGCATCAGTTCTTCGGCACTCAGCTTTCTTTACAGTCCAACTCTCACATCCATATATGACTACTGAAAAAACCATAGCTTTGACTAGATGGACCTTTGTTGGTAAATTAACGTCTTTGTTTTTTAATATGCTGTCTAGTTTGGTCATAGCTTTTCTTCCAAAGAGCAAGCGTCTTTTAATTTCCTGGGTTCAGTTACCATCTGCAGTGATTTTGGAGTCCACAAAAATAAAGTCTCTCACTGTTTCCCCATCTATTTGCCATGAAGTGATGGGATCAGATGCCATGATCTTCGTTTTCTGAATGTTGAGCTTTAAGCCAATTTTTTCACTCTTGTCTTTCACTTTCAACAACAGACTCTTTAGTTCTTCTTCACTTTCTGCCATAAGGGTGGTGTCTTCTGCATATCTGAGGTTACTGATATTTCTCCCGGCAATCTTAATTCCAGCTTGTGCTTCATCCAGCCCAGCATTTCTCATGATGTACTATGCATATAAGTTAAATAAGGAGGGTGACAATATGTAGCCTTGATGTACTCCTTTCCCTATTTGCAAGCAGTCTGTTGTTCCATGTCCAGGTCTAACTGTTCTTTCTTGACCTGCATACAGATTTCTCAGGAGGCAGGTCAGGTGGTCTGATAATTCCATCTCTTTCAGAATTTTCCACAGTTTGTGTGATCCACACAATCAAAGGCTTTGGCATAGTCAATAAAGCAAAAGTAGATGTTTTTCTGGAACTCTTGCTTTTTTGATGATGCAGTGGATGTTAGCGATCTGATCACTGGTTCCTCTGCCTTTTCTAAATCCAGCTTGAACATCTGAAGTTCACTGTTCATGTATTGCATTGAAGCCTGGCTTGGATAATTTTGAGCATTACTTTACTAGCGTGTGAGATGAGTGGAATTGTGCGGTAGTTTGAACATTCTTTGGCATTGCCTTCCTTTGGGATTAGAGTGAAAACTGACCTTTTCCAGTCCTGTGGGCACTGCTGAGTTTTCCAGATTTTCTGGCATATTGAGTGCAGCACTTTCACAGCATCATCTTGATACAAGAATTAAAACTTTTGTAATTTTCCAAATTTGCTTTGACCTTGCTTAAAAGTAAATGTTTATCTCTTCTCCACTGTCAAGTCAGAAAAAATTCCTAAGTTGTTTTTGCTTTCCACTGTGCAAGTGACAAGTCTGTAGCAGTACTAGCAGCAATCAGGACTGGTTATATGATTCATGGGGCCCAGTTTGACATAAAAATAGATGGCCTCGGGGTGGGAGATGGGAGGGAGGTTCAAGGGGGAGGGGATATATGTATACTCATGTCTGATTCATGTTGAAGTTTGACAGAAAACAACAAAATTCTGTAAAGCAATTATCCTTCAGTAAAAAAATAAACTGAAAAAAGAAAAGAAAAGAAAAAAGGCATCTACTCAAACACTAAGATTCATGATGGCAACAGCATAGCATTAAAACAAGCAGATGTCTCTTCTAATAATTGGGTCCTGTGTGACTGTAAAAATCACATGCTCAAAAAATCGGCTCTGGAATCAACCTTCATCTTTTAGTTTCAAATGGGTTCAGGTGAATGAAACAATAATATATTATTTTCCACAAAAGACAAAACATTTCATCTGAAAATTTTCTTAAATCTTTAATGGGCAAGGGAAAAGAATCCTGTGGTGTTTGAGAGTTATTAGCAACAGAGATATATGACTTCTCAATCAAAAAGGATTGATTTGAGTAGAAGATACTGATGATTTTGACTGGTTGAATAAACCAAGCATGATCATAGGGTGGTAATTTCCTTCCATTAAAAAACTGGAAATGAAATGTTTATCTTCTGGGATACATAAGTATTAACAATATATCCAAATAGCCAGCTAATTTGAGTTATTTATTCAAATAACTGACAGTGATCAAATAACAGACATTGACTAAATAAGGCCGATATTCCATTTCTAGAAACCTCTGATTCAGAGTCTCTTTCAGGATTGAGTGAATTAGGACAATTACACCAGCCCAGAGCTTTGGTGCTGAGGGAATCACTCAGTTGTTAAAAACAAATCCTGCGACTCCAATGTTCTTACCACATTGTCAAGGAATCAAAGCAGTAGGCACGGCCCTTTGATTTTCTGCCAAGACCCTCGATCTTTACATTGTCCTTTTGTCATTATTTGTTTCTCAGGAGGATGGCCTTGATGTTCTTTGAAACATTATTTCATTTGTACATGAGCGTCTCCAAGGAACCCCCAGCATGATTTGTCCTGGCATTGCAGCCTCTTGCAGACAGTGCTGGGATCGGTACCTGCTGCTGAGACAGCCTGCCTGATTCTGGGAGATGCAGTTAAAAGCCAGTGTTTTATGTCTGATGATTCAGTCATAACAAAGTTTCTCATCCAAATGATTATGCCAGAAAAGAACAGCAGAATGTATTAAAAGATTAGACTTTGATGCTGACTCTGTTAGATTAATCTCAGGGGTGTCTGAAACTGACCCATAGGACATACCTACTTTTTAGCTGAATATTAACCAGATCTGAAAGCTGTAATTAGCGTCTTGAATTTGGACAAACCTCAAACCCTGTCAAGTAAGGTACCTAATGACACCATTTTAGACTAAGTCATTTATCAACCTGGACCCAGGAAACACTGGTCTTGTTACTCTGAGTACCCAGATTCAGAGGCATATATAGACCTAAATCATCCCCTCTTCTTCTGAGGAAGATTAGGAGGTACCCAATTAAGAAAAGAAATAAGAACATCATGGAAAGATGTGATTAGGCAAAACCTTTGCATCTGGTTTTGTTAGAAATATAACCCTGAAATATTCTGGCCACAAAATTTTTTACTGTGAGTCTGAAGAAAAGCAAAGACTCTTAGAGTCCTATTCTAGTGAAGTACTTTACAAGTTTGCTGATTTTAGAGTCAGGAGAGGAATACTGCAGAATGACAATGAGACTATAAGCATAGCCACCAGGGAAAGAGCATGTGTACTATCAGGAACTCTGAGAGAAATGAAGGGGCCACAATTACACAATTTTGTGTTCTCATCATTTTGCTAAGTTCCCTGTGGGGACTTGTTTAAAAAAAAAAATAGTTGCTTGAACAACAAAAAGAAGGTCAGATGAAAACATCAGAGTCACATAGATGTAAATGCTCCTGCTTCCTTTTACAAATGATGTGTGTGTGTGTGGTCAGTTGCTCAGTCATGCCTGACTCTTTGTAACTCCATGCACTGTAGCCCACCAGGCTCCTTTGTCCACAGAATTTTTCAGGCAAGAATCCTGGAGCAAGTTGACATTTCCTACTCCAGAGGATCTTCCTGACCCAGGGATTGAACCCACGTCTCCTGTGTCTCCTGCATTGTTAGGCAGATTCTTCACCACTGAGCTATCTGGGAAACCCTTACAAGTGATGAGTATCAGTCAAAACAAAAAGGCCACCCAACCGTTGACATTACTTCTCTTTGTAGCCAGAAAATATAGAGATGCTGGCCCTAAGGTGATTTTCACATGCAAGTGAGCTTGAAAAGATTAATGGGTGATCCACACTTCTCTCCAGATTGATGGATATGATGTTTCTAAATGGAATCAAAAGAAGACATTCAGTATATGAATTCTAGGGAGGATTTAACTGACTTAAGAGAGTTTACTCAGATTCACTACTAGCACATCACTGAAACTGTGGTATCCATCGACTAACAGCCGACCCTTGATTCTCATTACTGTTTAACATATAGTAAGTATCTCATATGAGACAGATACTGTACAGATGATGTAAACACATGGCTGTCAAAGTTAAGAGATGAAAAGTTAGCTTTGGCTGACAGTGTTAGCTTTCTCAAAAATTATACTCACTAAGCAAATATCTCAAAATGATGCACAGCACAGGAGGCATTGTTTGTGTTAACCCTGTTATGTATATTTTTAATTCTAAAATCTCACTCAATTTAGACAATAGCCTATAAAAACGTTCATAGGTATCTCCTCACTCAAGGATGTTAAACAATTTAAAGTGTTTTTGTTTAAAAATTAAGTGCTGTGGTGATCTAGCTAGTAATCACTAAAAGAGAGACCTTATTCTAATGAACTGAATATTGTTGAAATTGCTCACAGATTTTGAAATAACTACTAGGGGAATTATAATGCAAATAAAAGTATCTAAAGCCTCAAATATTAATGATATTAATTGTTGCTGTTTAATATATAGCAAAGGATCTTAATGGTGTTTTTACAACTTTAACCCAAATGACCAGCACCGAATCTGTTCTGCCGTTAATAGCCCTATGTCCCCTGGTAAACTGTAACTTCTCCAAACCCCATCTTTCTCAGCTATAAACTGGGAGCAATAGTACCTGTTCTACTTAGTAAACCATGGTGTAAGGGAGCTTAAAGGACATAAGGAATATAAAAGCACACTTAAATGTCTATGCAGTCATTAGCTGCTTCTTTTGTTATTCAAATCTAGATACTTCCATCTTGGGGGAAGGCTCTTTCTTTTAATCATTTTTTTTTTTTTCCCAGCCCCATCAACAATAATAAAAAGTACCAATTTTAGGTCTTACATTGAAGGAACTCATACAATTGTAACTTGTATTCTTTAATATCATATTCAGATTTTAATACTTCTTTAAATAACATCAAAGTTAGGAAAAACAAAATATGTATTGTCCATTTATCACAAAGCTTCAGTGGAGTTGATCATTATAGATGTAGAAAATAAGCCTAAGAATTTTTTAGTATGCTACTTGATATGCAAAAATGAAATTATCTGAAACTGCTGTGTTGTCAAGCATCATTTAGTTTGGGGGCACTGTAAATGGACTTAAAAAAAAAAAAGAAAATCAGTCAATTCTACTTGAATACAGAATACTTTAACTTATAATTTAAAATATTTCTGCCACAACCTCCATATGATTTCAGTGGGATAGTTTTATTCTTTTGAAATGAAACAAAGTTAAACAAAAGCTTTTATTTGTTCCCAATTTATTTATTTTGTTTGCTAAAAGCTTTCCTATGTAAGCCAATTATTTCCAAAGAATGAATTAAGAAGAACTAGCTTGAAAAAAAAAAAGAATACTCCCCCCAGTTTATCAGGTAATAAAATCTATTACCCCTGAAATCATTTGACTTAGTTCTCACTTGCTCTTGTATCCCATACTCCATTTTGCTGAGTGAAATTTAATAAATCTCTCAGTCCAGGATTAAATTTTACTGTTTTATGAACTGTTAAATTGCATTGTATGCTTATTAAAGCTGGCATTCTCTCACTCCTAGATCCTAGACACATTCTCGTCTCTACCCTATGGCACAATTAAACAAACAGCAGAGATTTTGTTTTCACCAGTGGAGTGTCTTCCAACAGGGAGTAATACATGAGCATCAGCAAGTCATTTAACTATAAACAATGTGCACTTAATCTGCACATGCCTTGAACTACATAAACTGTATTTTAAGGAGGATAATACATCAAATGAATAATAGTCCCCATATTATGGACTCTGACTAAAACAAGGTAGCTACTAAAATACACTGTAATATTAAAATACTATATATTATCTATACAGTATAATTTTTAAGCATCCTACTGAAGTTTAGTTACATTTTCATATTCACACAATGGGTTTACCTATCAACTCCAGGGATGAAATTGGCATGTACATTTGAGGTGCCAATTATAAACATATTGCTGTAGGTTGGAGGCTTCCCTGGTGGCTCAGTGGTAAAGAATCTGCCTGCAATGCAGGAGATGCGACAGGACCTGTGGGTTGGATCCCTGGGTCTGGAAGATCCCCTGGAGTAGGAAACGGCAGCCCGCTCCAGTATTCTTGCCCGGAAAAATCTCATGGACATAGGGGCATGGTGGACTACAGTCCTTGGGGTCACGAAAGAATCAGACATGATTTAGAGACTAAACAACAGAAACATAGAGTAAGTAAAGGATAAAACTTTTAAAGGAGATACATTCAAAAAAGAAAACACTTAAATGCTCTTTTCAATCTGTAGACCATGAGTTGTCTTATCAAACTATATGTGGGAAAACGTCAATTCCCTTAATGCATGGTCTCCAGAGCTTGTGCCTTGACTTAAAAGAGGCCCTTAGAATTTAGATGGTGAGACAGAATGGGAAACAGACTTCATTGTTTGACCCTTGAACTACACGACCCTAGACAATTTGTTCTCTTCTCAACCTAAATGCACTACCAATAAATAAGAAAATTGTGTTTACTTCAAGCAGATATTGGGAAAATAAGTTAACTTTGATCCGTTTGAAAATTTAAAGGAAATAATGCTTCATTGGACTAAACACTCATGAAAGCTTAGCTGTTATTATCATCATCACTATATGTAATAGGATAAGAATCATCTGATTCTTAATGTTTACATTTTAATAATTTAATACATTCATGATTTTCCATACTTACTATATTTTATGTTCCAGGAAGAAATTAATATTTTGAACCTTTTTATTTCCCCCATAACATAGATACTATATAAATGTTTATTGATTTAGTTAGAAAATTGTAGCCTAAACCTGTTTCCTTGTTTGAAAATGCATTTCTTTTGATAAATGATGTAAAAACGTACTTGAACATATACTGAGCCAAAGGCAAGAAGAGCATGATAACCCAGCAATGCGGTATCAATAACTGGGTAAATATTTTCTGTTCTCCTCCCCTGATGGCCTGTCCCATCAGCTTTTTAAAGCAAACTTTTTGAAACTTGAACACCAGTCACTGGAGTTCCTTAGCAAGTAATTATAAGATTTCAGGATCTTCAAAATTAAGTGCACAGCTACCAAAAAAAAAAAAAATCTCTGCCCTTAAGAACAATCTACTTGATTTAAAGATTATGGGAATTGAACTCTTTATAAGTGCCATAGCAAAAACTATGTCTAACAAGTTCTAATTCTCTGGTATTTTCAGTTAACTCAGGATGGAAGTTGCAACCCACTCTAGTATTTTTCCCTAGAGAATTCCATGGACAGAGGAGCCTGGCAGGCTATAATCCTTTACAAATACACATTATGTGGGAAGAGGAAGCTTATTTTCCTAAGTAAAATTATCTCCATGTTTCTTTTAGGACAGAGACACTAGATTGCCAGGTGGGCTCCTGGTAAAGAACCCACCTATCAATGCAGGAGAGGCAAGAGAGGTATGTTCAATCCCATGGTTGGGAAGACCCTCTGGAGGAGGGTATGTTAACCCACTCCAGTATTCTTGCCTGGAGAATCCCATGGACAGAGGAACCTGGCGGGCTACAGTCCATGGGGTCACAAAGAGTCGGACATGACTGAAGGGACTTGGCACACATGCCACAAAGGGCACACAGCAAACTTGGTTCTCCCCTGCTTCTTGCTCATTTCTGTTCTCGCCTGTGTTTGGCCTTGACTCTAATTTCTTTTCTAAATAAGCCACTGCCTTCCTCCATTTAATTAATTCTCTAACTACTCCCTCAGGGAAACTTACCTCTTCTGCTAGTCTTGTCTGAACTGTGCAGCAGCTGTACTAACTAGGAATGGCATCATGTTAGCCTCTGATGTTATTAAGGAACACAAAACCTGGAGGGAGAACACTGTACATCACCTATAAATGGCCTCTAGTATAAAAACTTCCTAGTGCAGTATTACCTGCCCTCCCTCACCAGAAAGTATTTCTTACAAACACTTTCCCCCAGGTGTTTAAAGCTTCAGGTTCAACAACTAATTGAAACAGTATAATTCCCTTATAACAACGTTTCTAAGCTGCTTTCCTAGAATAAAATTCACTGCATACATCAATTTTTCCAATAGGTCAGGTATACCTACAGGTATACCTATAAGAGAACAGAATACTTCACAATCATCAATGCATGCTCAGTCATGTCTGACTCTTTTGCATCCCCATGGACTGTAGCTCTCCAGGCTTCTCTGTCCCTGGAATTTTCCAGGGAAGAGTACTGTAGTGGGTTGCCATTTCCTTCTCCAGGGGATCTTCCTGACCAGGGAGTAAACATGCATCTCCTGCATTGGCAAGAGGATTCTTTACCACGGGCCCACCTGGGAAGCTCAAATTCACAGTAATTAGCTACTATTTTTGCATATTTTATATGATCTATATGACAAGCGACAGCAAATGACACATGAGTTTACCTGGAAGACAGAACTAGTTTCCTTTCATTATGTCTCCATGGGGGGAACCCTTGAAAACTCTGTAGCCTCAAGACTAGGTAGAAGAGATTTGAGATTCATATAGTGTTAGGAGTGATTTTAGAGATGATTTATGCTAACTCTGTCATGAGGGACAGTGAGTTTAAATGACCAGGTTTTCCTGTATCTTCCAGTGTTTCTGGTATCAATTTGTTGAAATCTATTCTCCAGACTTAAGTCTGAATTTTAAAACTTTTCAGAAGAGCCTCATTACTGACTGGATCAAGTCCACATCCTCCATGTGGCTTATGAGACCCTTCATGTTCTAGCCTCTTCTCATCCAGTCTTTACCATGTCCCACTCTCTCCATCCCCATGATTTCCATGATCCAGCCATACTGAATGATGCTTTATTTCCTCACAGGACCTACATTTTCTTACCTCTGAGTCTTTGCCCATGCTGCTTCCATCAAACAGATCATCCATCCTTGTTCCCCATTGCCCAATTCCTAGTCAGTAGAGGTTTCATCTCCCTGAGCACTCAGGGTATCAACCTGGAGCCTCTGCTTTGTGCTCATTTGGCAACCTGTCCTCCCTTGTCACAGTACTTGCCACACTGTATGGAGATTAATCATGCATTTGTTTGTTTCCTTCAAGAGACCTTAAACACTGTGAGGAGAAAGATCATAACTCCTGTGGTTGCTTTTATCATGGGTGGGTATCATGGGTCTGGTGTATGATAAGTGCTTACTAAATTAAATGTTAGTAGCTAACTGAATGGGCTTCCCTGGTAGCTCAATTGGTAAAGACTCCATCTGCAATGCAGGACCCTGGTTTGATTCCTGGGTCGGGAAGATCTGCTGGAGAAAGCACAGGCTACCCACTCCAGTATTCTTGGGCTTCCCTGGTGGCTAATTGAATGGCCCCAGGTCAGCGAGAAAAGTGGGTCAGATAATCTGAAATAGATCCCATACCCAATGTGTTGTACTGGCTCTTATACACTAGTATCTTTGTTTCCTTAAGCAAATTTGAGATGGGACAACCAATAATATACAAAATACAATTTAGACAGCTATTTTATACATTGTGTATATATATATATATATATATACACACGCACACAATGGAATACTGCTGCTGCTGCTAAGTCGCTTCAGTCGTGTCCAACTCTGTGTGACCCCATAGACGGCAGCCCACCAGGCTCCCCTGTCCCTGGGATTCTCCAGGCAAGAACACTGGAGTGGGTTGCCATTTCCTTCTCCAATGCATGAAAGTGAAAAGTGAAGTCGCTGAGTCATATCCGACTCCTAGCGACCCCATGGACTGCAGCCTACCAGGCTCCTCAGTCCATGGGATTTTCCAGGCAAGAGTACTAGAGTAGGGTGCCATTGCCTTCTACCCAGCCATAAAAAGGAATGAAATTTTGAAATTTACAACAACATGGATGAACTTGGAGGGCATTACACAAAGTGACATAAGTCAGATAGAGAAAGACAAATACCATTATGATATCACTTATATGCAGAATCTAAAATGTACAACAAACTAGAAAATAAAACAAAAAAGAAGCAGACTCACAGAATATAAACTAGTGGTTACAATTGGGAGGATGGAAGGGGGAAGGTTTCAATATAGTTTCTGAGGTTAATATTTGAATATGTAGAATAAAGTAAGTGATTTCCTATGTGATAGTCTTTTTTATTGGTTTATAACATTATATAAGTTTCATGTTTGCATTATTATACTTTATCTTGTGTATACACAACTGTTTGCTCACCACCAAAAGTTTAGTTTCTATTCATCACCATAAAATTGCCCCCCTTTACCCCTTTTGGCCTCCTCTCACACCTCTTTCTGCTCTAGTAGCTACTACTCTGCTTTCTCTGTGTATGTTTCTGTTTAGTTTGGTTTATTTATGTGGTGGTGGAGAGTTGTATTTTGTGTATATATATATACACATACACACACACACATATATTCCATAAATGAGTGAAATCACATAGTATCTGTCTTTCTCCCTCTGACTTATTTCACTTAGAATAATACCTTCACTTTCAGGAGGAGAATAAAAATATATAAAATAGAAGAAAATAAATAAAAATACTGTAGTTGTAAATCTGAATTCTCAAAATAAACATATGGTATGTTTCATAATTTTAAACAAAATAAATATTTCCCAGTTCTGTAGTAGACGGAAGATACTTATAAACAATAGTACTTCAATAGCAATGAGTACCCCCAAAGTCCATAATATATTCTCGATATACCATTTCCTACTAAAAGGAATCAGACCCCTTGAATAAACTGCTACTTTTAAGACTGGGACAAAATAAGATAAGATAAACCTGGAAAAGCTTGTTATTGCTCAATAAAGGATGTTGTAGATGCAAAATAAGTCCAACTCAAAATTATTTAGAGGCTTCTCTTGAAGTAATCACAATTGCCAAAACAAAATAAATTGAAAATTAAGAATACTGAAATAGATTGAAACAGTAAATATAGTTAATTATAGTTGGCAATAGTATAAAAAGTAAGCTAACTGATTAGTATTGATAGATGATAATGAGGTAATTTATTAATTTGGAAACTGATAAGTAAAAGGAAATAATTAAGCAACTATTATTTTCCTTTCCTCTAGAAAATTGCACGACTGGGAATCCAAATACATAAGCAAGGTTCTTCTTTCAGAAGTATTCCAGCTAATAAACGATGAAGAAATGAAAGAACTAGAATCTCTTGATCTTACCTCTCTGAATTAATGGATCTTGGCACTGGTCATTCTAACATTGTAAGAGGCAATCAAACATCAAGTGCTTTCTGATGGAAAACTACAATATTACCTATGAAGTAATTTTGTCCCCAAACAAATATACAAACTATCTGACCTGAATATAACTGTCTATCAATTTACAGAAAATACAGAGGACAAATGAACATGTCAGAGATTATCATGTGGATGCAATCAGTAAAATTCAGACTGAAATAATGTCAGCCTATTATAATGAATGGATCTTATTTGGACCCCAATCTAAAAACTCATCTGTAAAGAAAAATGTATAACAATTCATGAGGCAATTACAAATTAGAACATTGTATATTAGATGATTATAAGAATAATTCATTAATTTTAGGTACTAAACTGTTAATTAGATCACATTTTTAAGAGTCCTTAATTTTTAGTGATATATAATACAATATTTGTGAATAAAATGATGTGATATTTAGGAAGGAGAAGTAGAAAGGGATAATGAATTAAAATAACATAGTGAACTGATAATATTTGTAGTTACAGAGAATTCATAAAGATTTGCTATTACTAGTTTGCCTATTTCTATATACATTTACCATTTAAAAAAAGTAAAAATGAAAAAGAAAAGAACATAAGATGTTTATAAAATAGAAGTGACTTTGTGTATTTACAGATAGTAAGAAAGGGATCGCAATATTTTGCTTCTGAATCTAGTACATTTTTTCACTGTTTCACAATATTTTATAATGGTGAAAGAACTTTAAATTAACTTGAAATTAATGACAGTATCCTTTGGAGAACAGTCTTGAAACATTTGGCCTGTTAAGTCTGGTAAAGTCATAAAAAATAAATGAAAAAGCAGTGAAGGAAATAGTCAGTGGGCTTGTGTGAAATAGAGCATGGGAAGTCCACCATTCTAGGGATCGTATGTCCACAAGCCTTGACCAAACTATTTGCAGTTATAGAACTACTCCATCTTGGATCATTCAGTTGTTAACATTCCAAAAACCAGAAGCCTGGCAATATAGAGAAATAATTGCATCATTCTTCCTGAATGCTTTTTCTTGCCATAGCATTGAGACATTGATAAATCTTGTTACTATAGCTGATGCTATAGATATGGGCAACAGCCATGCAACCTGTGTGCTATTAATCAGTGCCCGTGGAAGAAATATTGGTTATGCCATTGAGAAGAGAAAGGATTCTGATAAAAGTTTGATACTTTTACTATCTATCCAATTTCTGATGAATATGATTGAATGGTTTTCAAACCCATTTATCTGAGCTTCTGTGGGTGGGCTAAAAAAAGATGGCATCATGGACACATCAAAAAATTTGGCTCTTATAAGGAGGGAAACATTATTTATTGTGATTATGGAATATGGGCTTTGGATTTTAAGAAACCTATGTTCAAATTCCAGCCCTACTACTCACCTACTATGTGACTCCACCCTACTTAGCCTCTCTAAGTTTAGACATATTCAACTGCAAATTGGTGAACATAATACAACTAGAAAACTATGGGTTAAATGAAGCAATTTCAGTAAAACATTTCATAGAAGCTGGAGCATATAAATGTCCAAAAGACAATAATCTGTGTTGCCATTGATGTAGCTATAGGAAAAAAAAAAAAAGTCATATGTGAGGCTTCATTATCAGCCCAGATTTCAGGCCAGTTTCTGGACATAACCTCTCAGTCTCAGCTTGAAATCTATTTACTAGAAATACACTTGCTTCCTTAAACAAAATTAGAAAAACAAAAAAGCCAGATTTAAATTAGTCCACTGGTTATTTTTAAGCATTTATTGCAAATTTAACAACTACTTTTAGACTAAAATTTTGGAATTTTTCTAAGCCATTGTCATCTTAGACAAAAAAAAAAACAACTTTCAAAATTTTCAACATATATGTGTATGTTTTTATATATATGTATAAAACATTGTAGCGAATTAGAACATAATCATAATTAATATTTTTTAAAGTTTTGGAGACAATTACCCTGAAGAAGAGTCTCAAGTTCTTATCCAACTAATACCTTCGATTCAACATTCCTTATGTTTCATTTTTAGTATCTACAGGGTGTCAGGTTCTGTGATAAATTCTGGCAATAGATACATCAATAATTCTGACCTAGTGGAACTCATAGTCTGGCAAAAGGAAGAAATTTACATAAATATTTATGATGTAAATAATGCATTAAAACTATTTAACTTGAATCATTAAATTATAGATACCAACCATTTTTGACTTATAGAAATAGCAATTTCATATGGTTTAATTAATACATTTAATGTCCTCCTTAAAGTCTTTAGTTGTACAAGAATTTCCTAATTCTGTACAAGAATTTCATTAATTTGTCCATTAATTGAGCAAGGATGATTAACTCCCAGAATACAAATTTTATCACTACTAAATAATTTTTATTTAATTATCTGCTTTGTGCTAAATTGATCAGAGTGGTAGAACCTAATTAATTATGACTATATTCTATGACCTTTTCTAATAGATAACATATAATAATCTATTTTATTCTAATAACTTTTAGCATAAGAGATAGCTATGTCTAAAGTATTTACTTATTTTGCCTATAAAAATATTATACACTTTCCATTTTCACATCATCCGATTACCTATGTTAACCCAACCAGAATTTGCCCCCAGTTTTACATGGTAGCTGCTATGGTATATAATTTTATTTATTTTTCCTAAAAATATTCACATTTTTAGGAAAAATTCTAGCAATTGCAATGCCAGTTCCCTTTGGCTGGTATCTCTTTCTGACTTGGCAAAATTTGAAATCTCCCTGCAGAGACTCTGGCTGCTGGCCTCTTCAGCACATGATCTGCCAGCCGCAGAACAAAATAAGATATTATTGTTGTTTAGTAATATTCAAATATAAATTCTGTATCACCATTCTCTCTTTTGTGCCCTGTGGCCTCAAAAAGCCATAGAAGTAGTCTTTTTCTCTATTTTCATCTGAATTTAATTAGTATTCAGATATAATTTAAATAACCCAAATAGCAGTGTGTTATGTGTCTATCAACACTAATGTCTATATTGTTATTACAAAAGTGTTATTAATATTAATTTTCAGATTGTTTTTAAGTATATTATTATTAACTCAGCCATACATCGATGAATCTACAGACATCAAGCACAGAAATTTCAAAATATCCAAGAAACTAGGTATTAATGACTTAGGAGAAAGTAAAGATCTATTTTTCAAGAAAGAATGAGGGCCATGGATACAGGCTGTCATTCACCAAGGAGAAAGAATACATTTTATGTAGACTTGACACGGCCAAATAGAAAGTGCATTCTTTCTGGAACATGTGAACAGGACATAATAGAAAAACTGCCAAGATTTATCACACCTGCTGACAACTACCCACGCTCGCTGGTTCTGTGGGTATGAATGATGTCATCATGAGAAATATACAAATCATTTCTAGAAGCCACAATATCTTAAGCAGGAACTAAAGGGATCCTGGGACCCACATGCTGTTTTAAACTCTTCCTCCAATTTAATGTATGATTTCAGTTCAGTTCAGTTGCTCAGTCATGTCTGACTCTGTGTGACCCCATGAATTGCAGCATGCCAGGCCTCTCTGTCCATCACCAACTCCCGGAGTTCACCCAAACTCATGTCCATTGAGTCGGTGATGCTATCCAGCCATCTCATCCTCTGTCATCCCCTTCTCCTCCTGCCCCCAATCCCTCCTAGCATCAGAGTCTTTTCCAATGAGTCAACCATTCCCATGAGGTGGCCAAAGTATTGGAGTTTCAGCTTTAGCATCAGTCTGAAAAAAATGTTGAGTTGCTAGTGAAATAGGTGGTGACAAAATCATGGCAAAATCATGATTTAAGATGCCAAAATTGGTGGGTCTTGGCCAAGAAAATAATAGAGATTATTATTTCTCTGGTGAATTGCTGGTCTAACTCAGAGTATTTTAAAGTAAAATGTATAAGGAGAGGAAAATATTATCAAAATATTAATAAGGATTATACAAATTATAATAGATGTGACACAGAAAGAAAAATATTAGGGAGCTTCCCAAGGTGTTCATTTGTTGTTTAGTCTCTCAGTAATAGCTGACTCTTCATGATTCCATGGACTGAAGCCTGCCAGACTCCTCTGTCCATGGGATTTCCCAGGCAAGAGTATTGCAGTGGTTTACCATTTCCTTCTCCAAGGAATTTTCCTGACCCAGGGATTGAACACACATCTTCTGCACTGGCAGGCAGATTCCTTACCACTGTGCCACCAGGGAAGCCCAAGGTGCTCATAAAACAACATAATTGGATATAGAAAAGATCTGTGTCCTCAGATAGCTATGTATCAATGGCCAGAGTGTTATAATAAAATGGATAGGGTTGGTTGTGCATGTCCTTTCTCTTGTGTACATGTGTATTTGCCAAGGGAAATTGAGGGATTCAATATTAGAATGCCCCAGTGCAAGTGTATATTTTAATTGAAGAAACTATTTTATTAGAAGAATGAAATCACAAAATCTATCTTATCTGCCTAGATAGAAATTTGAAGGCAGCAGGACTTTACAATAAAAGAAGAGTGAATTGTACATGCTACCATCTGTGAGACTGATATAGATTATTTGGTTTGATGATTGAAATAGATGATTATTTCACATTTACATCCCCCAATATTAGAGTGGTTAGTTATACAAATGATCAGAAAGGGTGCTCAACTCTCCTTGGAGTGTCATTTAGCTGAACAAGCTATTTTTTTGTTTGCTGTCAGCATAGCTATTTAATGCCTCAGATGTCAGAGGAAGGAGTACAGTCACTCTGGATCAATAAGAAGAAGCTGGTGGGAAACCTGGAAAGATGAGATTCCATGAATATTACTTGCCATCATAAAGTTCAGATTAATGTTCAGAAAGGGTGGCTAGGAGGTGAAAATTACAGGATACAATGAAAATTTAGTCTGTGTTTTAACAAGCCAGATTTTAAAAATTCAGAAAACAGGAAGACCTAAGATTTTTATGTGGTGAAATAGCTCAATCAGAAAGGATTGAAAAGGAATTACATAAACATTGAAATTAAAATGTTATAATAGTAAATGATCCTGATGAGGAGGGAAATTGGGAAACATATAAGAATTATAGCTGCCTGGAAAGCACGGTGAAGAGCTAAGTTTTAATAAGACATTTATAAGAGAAAAAGAAAAAGAGGAGATATGGCTAAGAAATTGTTCTTTCCTTATTTTCAGTTTTGTAGGTGGTACCATCAAATTTGAGACAAGTTTAAAAAAAAAACCTAAATTTTACATGTAACTTCCAAATGCCCATCTATTCTTAATAAAATGTGCCTCTATCCCCCAGGGTAAGAATACCAATCAGCTTTTTTAATGTCTATAACTTTGCCGGGTGCTTTTTAAGCACTGACCCTCTTGGTAATCAGCAGTAGAAAAGCAGACCCATCATATTCAGCTCTTTACCATGTGGGTGTTGTCAAACACAAGGAGGGGAACTACATGACGTGGCAGCTAGCCACTCTGATATATTCCCTAAATTGTACGTTTGAACTTTAGATTTTGAGCATTATTCTGCTAGAGTGTAAGATGAGTGCAATTGTGCAGTAGTTTGAACTTTCTTTAACATTGCTTTTCTTTGGGTTGGAATGAAAACTGACCTTTTCCAGTCCTGTGGCCACTGCTGAGTTTTCCAAATTTGCTGGCATATTGAGTGCAACACCTTAACAGCATCATCTTTTAGGATTTGAAATAGCTCAACTGGAATTCCATCACCTCCACTAGATTTGTTCGAAGTGATGCTTCCTAAGGACCACTTGACTTCTCATTCCAGGATGGCTGGCTCTAGGTGAATGATCACACCATCATGGTTATCTGGATCATGAAGATCTTTTTTGTATAGTTTTTCTGTGTATTCTTGCCACCTCTTCCTAATATCTTCTGCTTCTGATAGGTCCATTCCATTTCTGTCCTTTATTGAGCCCAGCTTTGCATGAAATGTTCCCTTGCTATGTCTGATTTTCTTGAAGAGATTCTAGTCATTCCCATTCAATTATTTCCCTCTATTTCTTTGCATTGAGCACCAAGGAAGGCTTTCTTATCTCTCCTTGCTATTCTCTGGAACTCGGCATTCAAATGGGTATATCTTTCCTTTTCTCCTTTACCTTTAGCTTCTCTTCTTTTCTCAGCTATTATAAGGCCTCCTCAGACAACCATTTTGCCTTTTTGCATTTCTTTTTCTTGGGGATGGTCTTGATCACTGCCTCTTGTACAATATCATGAACCTCCGTCCATAGCTCTTCAGGCACTCTATCTATCAGATCTAATCCCTTCAATCTATTTGTCACTTCAACTGTATAATCATAAGGGATTTGACTTAGGTCATACCTGAATGGTCTAGTGGTTTTCCCTATTTTCTTCAATTTAAGACTGAATTAATTATACTCATCTCAAATGCTAGCAAAGTAATTCTCAAAATTCTCCAAGACAGGCTTCAACAGTACATGAACAGTGAACTTCCAGATGTTCAAGCTGGATTTAGAAAAGGTAGAGGAACCAGATATCAAACGGCCAACATCTCTTGGATCATTGAAAAAGAAGAGAGTTCCAGAAAAACATCTGCTTTTGCTTTATTGACTACACCAAAGCCTTTGACTGTGTGGATCACAACAAACTGTGAAAAATTCTTCAAGAGATGGGAATACCAGTCCATCTTACTTGCCTCCTGAGAAATCTGTATGCAGGTCAAGAAGCAACAGTTAGAACAGTACATGGAACAACAGCTGCTGCTGCTGCTAAGTCACTTCAGTCGTGTCCTACTCTGTGCGACTCCATAGATGGCAGCCCACTTAGCTCCTCTGTCCCTGGATTCTCCAGGCAAGAATACTGGGAGTGGGTTGCCATTTCCTTCTCCAATGCATGGAAGTGAAAAGTGAAAGTGAAGTTGCTCAGTCGTGTCCAACTCTTCAAGACCCCATGGACTGTAGCCTACCAGGCTCCTCTGTCCATGGGATTTTCCTGGCAAGAGTACTGGAATGGGTTCCCATTTCCTTCTCCGATAGAACAACAGACTGGTTCCAAATAGGGAAAGGAGTACCGTCAAGGCTGTATATTGTCACCCTCCTTATTTAAATTATATGCAGAGTACATCATGAGAAATGCCGAGCTGTATGAAGCACAAGCTGGAATCAAGACTGCTGGGAGAAGTATCAATAACCTCAGATTTGTAGATGACACCACCCTTATGGCAGAAAGTGAGGAACTAAACAGCCTCTTGATGAAAGTGAAAGAGGAGAGTGAAAAAATTGGCTTAAAACTCAACATTCAGAAAACAAAGATCATGACATTCAGTTCCATCACTTCATGGCAAATAGATGGGGAAACAATGGAAACAGTGACAGACATCATTTTTGGGGGGGTCAAAAATCACTGCAGATGGTGACTGCAGCCAGGAAATTAAAAGACTCTTGCTCCTTGGAAGAAAAGCTATGACAATCCTAGACAGCATAAAAAGCAGAGACATTACTTTACCAACAAAGTTCTGTCTAGTCAAAGCTATGGTTTTTCCAGTAGTCATATATGGATGTGAGAGATGGACTGTAAAGAAAGCTGAGCGCTGAAGAATTGATGCTTTTGAACCGTGGTGCTAGAGAAGTCTCCTGAGAGGCCCCTGGACTGTGAGAAGATCCAACCAATCCTAAGGGAAATTGGTCCTGAATATTCATTGGAAGAACTGATGTGAAGAACTGACTCATTGAAAAAGACCCTGATACTGGGAAAGATTGAAAGCAGGAGGAGAAGGGGATGACAGAGGATAAGATGGTTGGATGGCATCACCGACTTGATAGGCATGAGTTTGAGTAACCTCAAAGAATTGGTCATGGACAGGGAAGCCTTGCGTGCTGCAGTCCATGAGGTTGCAAAGAGTCGGACGTGACTGAGTGAGTGAATTAAACTGAACTGAACTGAAACTTTAGATCTCCAAAATCTAGTGCTTATTTGACACTTTTCATTACCAGTAGATATTCTTTCATTGGGTAACATGTCGATATATTCTCATCTTTTATCAAAAGTTGAAAAAAGCTAAATTCTATAAAGAATGTTGCATGCACTCTTTTAAGATCATGTTGTTTGATGTTCCTTATCTAAGCACTAATTTAGTACATTTCTCTTAGAGTATGAAATTCTCTTTTCAAATGAATTAAAGAAATAGTTTTCCTTTAATCATAGAAATTGCATAAATCATTTTACCTGCTTTTTGCCTTGCCTACAAGGAGACTCAGATTAAAGCATTGCTTAAATAAAGTAACTATAATGTCTACTGTAAAATTTGCCTTAATTGGCCTTTTTTATCACTAAAAATAATGCATTACTTTTTAAAATTAAATTAACATTTACAAATAGAATACCAAATTAAATTTAATCTAATATACTAACAAAAGCATAATAAACTTTAATAAACAAGGATACTTCAATTTATGGTATAGCTAAATGAGAAATAAGTCAATTAAACACTTGGTTTAGCAAACATCAGCCACTGCTACCTGATTGCATAAATCCATGCTGTTTCACATTTAAGAGGAAACTCAGCTGAGGGGCCTCCTTGTCCTTTCCATTAGAAGTGTCCTTGAGAGTGACAAGCCAAGAGAATAAAAACGCTATTGTAGCAAGTTGGAGCTGAGGTCAAAATTTATTCCCCTTACCTTAGGGGAAGTGGAAGGGATGTGTTACTTCACCAGGCCTACATGGAAGACAGTTTGATCAAAACAACCCAGGGTAAGATTTCTCATGTGCAATACGGTGAGCATGGTCATGTCGTAATTCTGAAATTCAGGAAGAACGTCTGTCATGTACCCATATTGAGAGTTGACAGAGATGCTTACATTTAAGTGATAAGGGCTAGGCTCTACTTAAGAGCCACTTAAACTTTGAATTTATTTTTTGAGAAAGGAAAAAAATATGAAAATTATAGAACCTACCACATAGGACCCATTGTATCAATATTAAAGGAAAGGTTGATGTTGATAGGATTCAGGATATGCTACCCCCAAATATGACAAGTTGCCCTTTCAATATTTTAAGCTAAAGGAGTGTGAGTAAATGTGTGACTAAATGACAGAAGCAGGAAGGATACTCTGACTTCCTCCCCTCACCTCAACCTTCTTCCCAGAAACAGGATATAAAACTTCCATGGAAGAGGTGCCCTTCTTCTACTTGGAAAGAAGGAGCATCCTTATCTCTGAGAAGAAAAGGATGCCAAGAAGAAACCCAGTGAACAGGCCTTGCCAAGTCTCCCTCAGTTTGTTGCAATTACCTCATACTTCTTAACCTATCATATTCCTCCACGACTGCCCACTCTTCATCGAACCAAGCATAAAAATACTCAAGTCTATTTCTTAGGTCTTCATTTCCTTATGTAGGCTCCCATGTCATGTAAAACTTATATTAAATAAACGTGAATGCTTTTATCCTATAATCTTTGTCCATTTAATTTTCAGAACCTGTCAGAACCTAAAAGGGCTGAGGAAAAAACATGTTCCTCCCCTACAGTATTATTGTCAGGGAATAGACAGAAAGAATAGAAA
Organism: Bubalus bubalis; assembly: GCF_019923935.1. Classification (NCBI taxonomy): domain Eukaryota; kingdom Metazoa; phylum Chordata; class Mammalia; order Artiodactyla; family Bovidae; genus Bubalus; species Bubalus bubalis. The sequence continues at coordinate 56,076,891 of NC_059166.1, read as the reverse complement.
ACCACGGAGTTCCAATTTTATTTCTTTTTTTCTTTGGCAAAGAGCAAAGCATTTAGATGGGAAAAGATGAAAAAGACTATGGAAAGAGGCCTCTGAAGACCAACATAGAGAGTCATTAGGAAGACAGCACTTGGCTGTCTAAATTCAATGTTTCGGCACTCAAGTGAATTTCATCCCAATGTACTGAGAAATTTTTCAAACAAGATGTTCAAGCCCCTCTAAGATACTGAAAGCTATAAAAAAAGTCAATTTGCTATTTCCAGATATAGAAGAAGGTATACTCTAATAATCATCCCAAGTAAAATTTTACAATGCATTATTAACCCAATTAGAATCTAATATAAGCAGAAGGAAATGGCAACCCACTCCAGTATTTTTGCCTGGAGACTCCCATGGACAGAGCAGCCTGGCAGGCTACAGTCCATGGGGTCTCAAGAGTTGGACATGACTTAGTGACCAAACCACCACTACCAGCACCACCTCACCTATACAAGGGTGTAACTCTAGAAATGTTCCCATGTAAAGAGTAACATAATATAATAGAAAATGTTGACCTTGAAGTCAGGTAAACCTAGAGTTAATCCTGTCTCTGCTGTTTATTAGCTTTTGACCTTGGATAGAATATTTGTCCTACCTGAACAAAAAATGGGACATAGTAAGCATTCAAATATGACATAAAATTATATAATTTTTTTTTTGATGCAGCTGTGGACCATACTATATTTCTCTGGTTTTAAGAGCTATCAGATGAATGCATCAGAGTTTAGGCACAAAGATTATTTTAAAGTGAAAATAAAGTGAAAAATATACACAAAAGATATAGAAAGAAATTTTTTCTGAATTTGCCTCATTTGACTACAGCCAAGTCTCCAGAAAACACAGCTGCCATTAACCCCTTTCTATGGGAGTTTCCTATGAATTCAGCTGCCTTGGAAAAAGACTTCCCACTCATTAGCATAAAAAAGCCCAATAAAACCCTGAATGATTTCCCACTGAAGCTCTAAACCTCTCTACCTTTTTTATTGTGATGGTATATAAACCTCTGGACTTCCCAGGTGGCATTAGTGTTAAAGAACCGGCCTGCCAATCCAGGAGACTTAAGAGACACAGGTTTGATCCCTGGATCAGGAAGCTCCCCTAGAGGAGGGCATGGCAACCTGCTTCAGTATTCTTGCCTAGAGAATACCTTGGACAGAGGAGCCTTGAGGGCTGTAGTCCATAGCGTTGCAGAGAGTTGGGCACGACTAAAGCAACTTAATACACATGCATATAAAACTTTACTTCTGGCCATTCATCAAGTTACTAATCATAATACTTATAGTCTCATGTGTATATGTTCATGTGAGAGTATTTTTTTCCTGTTAAACTGTCTGCTGCTGCTGCTGCTGCTGCTAAGTTGCTTCAGTCGTGTCCGACTCTGTGCGACCCCAGAGACAGCAGCCCACGAGGCTCCCCCGTCCTGGGATTCTCCAGGCAAGAACACTGGAGTGGGCTGTCATTTCCTTCTCCAATGCATGAAAGTGAAAAGTGAAAGTGAAGTCGCTCAGTCGTGTCTGACCCTCAGCGACCCCATGGACTGCAGCCTTCCAGGATCCTCCATCTATGGGATTTTCCAGGCAAGAGTACTGGAGTGGGGTGCCATTGCCTTCTCCGATTAAACTGTCTATTGCCAGTCAATTTGTGGTTTCCAATCTTTTAAGCCTAAAGGTAATAGAGGAAAAAATTTCTTTCTGATAGATAAAATCTGTAGACAAGTTATATCTGGATTTCAACAGGGAATTATGTGAAAAGTCTAGTAATACCCTTGTAAGGAGAAGGAGAAATCTTGGCGAAATGGCCTATGTTATTATTGGATTCCTTACTATTGAATACAGTGTCTCTTGACCATGCTTCACATTCTGATCACCTGGTAAATATTTTACAGTTTCAACACTGAGGTCACTTCTCAGTCCAATTTGTAGAGCGGAGGTTAAGAATCACTGTCTGAAGGGAAATCTCTAGTTGGATACTTGTGTGCTTGTGCCTTGCCCTGACCTTGCCTTCCCCAAAGTTCTAGTTTGTTTATTTCATCTTGGATGAGAATCACAAAAGTCAATTAAATTTTCAGATGACAGGCTAAAACATGGGGTCAAATCTAACAAGATAAAAGAAAAACAAGAGCAAAGGTTAAGTTCTCAGCCTAGTCTAAAAAATAAAGTGAAAATCAGCACTGCACAAGTATAAAACACAGTAGTCTGATGTAAGAGCACTAGCCTCCTACCCTTTTCTGTTTCCATTTTGGTTTTAGGTATTAGTAATAAAGAACATCTGTGTTTATTGTGTGCCATGCACTGTCCTAAGAGCTTTTAGGTGTGATTTCACCAATCCCACTTCACTTAATCCCCGCAAAAACTCAGAAGTAGCGAATATAATGCTGTTTTCCAGCCAAAGAATCTCTCAGAGACATTAAGTTCATGAAGTTCTGCCCATTCTCTAGCATAAAAAAGCCCAATAAAATCCTCAGTAATTTCCCACTGTAGCCCTAAACCTCTCCCTCTTCTTTGTTGGGATAGTATATAAGTCTATACTTCTGGCTATTCATCAAGTTACTCATCACTTGAGAAGGATAAACCCACCTGGAGTGCAGGGGTTTAACATGAGATCCTATTAGATGAGCCACTGTCCCATACTATACAGCCACAGGGGATATGGACTGGATTGAATCTTCTAAAAAAAAAAAAAAAAGCTGCTGGGAATGTATATTCCAACTTGGAATCTAAAAACGCTAAAGCATGTCTTCTCAATGAGGTGGGGAAGGAAGGACTTTGCCACATCAAGCCCAGGGGGCAAAATCGGTTGTTGAGCTGGAACAAATGTGCAGCATTAACATTTCATGGGGTGAGCAGTTAGGAAAACAATGTCTAAGAAGGCTCCTGGGGGGCTGAGGATTGGTAATGAAAACGAGAATCACTGCCCTAGAACAAAAGCGTAAGAGTCTTACTGTAGTTTGTTAGGTAGGGCACGTGTAACAGAAAATTATGGTAAATTTTCTGTGGAAAAGGTAAACATGGCAGCAGCTGCTGCGGCTGCTAAGCCACTTCAGTCGTGTCCGAATCTGTGCAACCCTATAGACAGCAGCCCACCAGGCTTCCCCGTCCCTGGGATTCTCCAGGCAAGAACACTGGAGTGGGTTGCCATTTCCTTCTTCAATGCATGAAGGTGAAAAGTGAAAGTGAAGTTGCTCAGTCGTGTCCCGACTGTAGTGACCCCATGGACTGCAGACTGGAGGTAAATTTACCAGAGAGTGCAGGAGGCTGAGAAAGTTAAAGATGCTGATTCAAAGAAACATTGAGTAATAGGAATAGTGACATTTGTTCTCCCTTGGTTTCAGTAGTATCTGAGAAATACAAATTATCTTTAATATATTTACCTGATTTTTAAAAAGATATACATGGAAACTGAGGCCCCCTAAAAGTGTATTTCCCTACCGAGTTTATAATTAACCTATCTAAAATCTTATTCCTTTTCTTGTCCTACTCCTATTCCCTTCAGGATTGAGAAGTACCAAAGAAAAGGAGGGACTAAAACTAAGTAGACACTGCAGGGCCCTCCTGGGTACAAAAACTCCCCTTATACCCTGTTTCTTGTTTGTAGAAGGTTTTAGTCTCCTAAGCCTTCTTTAAGTTCCAAAGAGCAGTCACTCATTAGGGAAGTGAGAATGAAGAAACAAAGAAAAAACAGTCAAGAATTTATGATAAAACAGAGCTCTTCCTCAAGGGATATACATAACACTCTGCCAAGAACTTTTGAGCTATTCTGCAGAATCTAAGATCCTCACCCAGGTAGAGGATGGTGCCTACATGCTGAGCAGAAGTATGTAGATCCCAGATTGGTTGGAACCAGAAGTTTGATAATTAAGATTCCTAAAACACCACCACCTCACCATCTAGCAATCAGAAGAAAGTCATACACCCTGCAACCCTCACCCCAAACGCTGCCTTTACAAATCCTTCCCTGAAAGCCACTGAGGCTTTTTGAGGTTGAACTACCCATTCTCCTTGCTTGGCATCTATATCTATATCTGCATCTATGTCTATCTATCTGTCTATCTATGTCTAGTCACAATCTTCTACCTTGGTAAGGGTCTTAGATCCTGCAGAATAGCTCAAAAGTTTGTGGCAGAGTGTTATGTATAATCCCTCGAGGAAGAATATATATATATATATGTGTGTGTGTGTGTGTGTATAATATTTTATATATACATATAAAATATTTCAGTATATGGACAGAAGAGCCTGGTGGGGTATAGTCCATGGAGTCGCCAAGAGCCAGACATAAGTGAGCAACTAACACAGTCACTTTTCACTTTTCATTATATATAATATAACATTCAAAATGCTCTTATATCTACTACATCATTTTTCATAGAAAACTATGAAGTAAATTTCTTAAATATGTATAATAGTTCCTTTGAAGGGAAGATACCCAAAGGTAAATCGATTTGCTCAAGGTCCCCCAGCCAGTTAATAACAGAACGTGAACTGGGATTTTCATGTGCTACTCACAGACACTGCTCTTCACTTACCACAGTGTCGCAGCCTAATTCAGGATGCTGACAATTGTGAGATTCATAAAAATGACAGATTAAATAATGTAACAAATTAAATTATTTAATTAAGATAGATTAAATAATGTAACAAACAAAAATTAACAGAACAATCTTAAATAAGTATACCTTCCAATCACCCACTGAGAGCCTATGTGACTTATTGATCTTCGTGTTTCCCAGTGGCAGAAATAGGACAGCAAAATCAATAGCATGTGATCGTGTATCTGAAGTTATAAATGTTCTATTCAGTGGAGGAACTTGACATATACAAAAAAAAAAAAAATCTTACTGTTGACTGTGGCATTTTGTAAATGGTCAAGAATCAGAGATAATTCAATCATATAAATAATATATCAGGCTGTTGTTTTGTTTAGTCACCAAGTTGTGTCTGACTTTTTGAGACTCCATGGACTGTAGCCAGCCAGGCTCTTCTGTCCATGGGATTTCTCAGGCAAATACTGGAGTGGTCACCATTTTCTTCTCCAAATACATCAGACACTTGCCCTAATTAACAATTCTATAGGAAGGCTCTCAGTGAATGATAAGCGCCTATGAAAAGAGAAATAGGCCTTCATGTGTCCATGCTGAGTGTTGCCTGCTGTCCTTGATGAGAAACCTTTAGAGTTCTTGCCCTGCTACCTCTCTTACCACAATCCCAGTTACTTTTACTTCATAGCACTGATCACCACTAATATTGTGTTTTCTACTATTTCTTCCATCTAGAACTTACAAGGGTGATTCTGCTACCAAGGAGATATTTGGCACTGTCTAGAAGGTGCTAGCGGGGTCACACAGAGTCGGACACGACTGAAGCGACTTAGCAGCAGCAGCAGCAGCAGCAGCAGTGGCATCTACTGGGAAGAGTCCATGGATGCTGCTAAACATCCAACATAACAGCCCCTCTAAACAAATAATTATCTAAATTGTCAAGAGTGCCAGTATCGAGAAACCCTGCTCTAGAATGTAAACTTGAGACTCTTTTGCTTAGTAAATATTTACTGATGAATTAATAGACAGATAAATGAATGAACGGTGCCTGCATCTCAGGCTGTGAAGATAGGGCAGGTAGGAACATCAGAACAATTTCCGGGGGAAAAATACAAAACTAAAATTTGAACATCATCAAAGCACAAATCCTAAAGATAGTAGAAAATCGCACCACTAACTTCTTAAGAATTTACATAGCTTTACTGTATTTTGTCTATAATGTTTTGATAAGTTTCTGATTCCTCCACACGACCATTTAATTCTAAGTTACAGAGGAGTGGAGTCATCTGTTACTTTTTACTAGGAAAAAAAAAGTCATACATCTAAATCTCTATCTTCTTAGACCTGATATTTCTGAGTAATCAATAATTCATTTGCCTCCAAAGCTCATTTAATTATTCTCATCCTAAATATCCTGTTGAAATCAGAAGTTTTTCCTGATTTTAATCAATTCTGAAGTAGATTGATTTTAGCTCAACCTCTTCCTTGATGTATCATCCACTTCACATCTACAGCCAAAGTAGACCTACAGCCTACAAAGGAATTTTGCTGACAGATGTGAAAATTAACATAAAAGCAATAAAAGTTGAAGCTCTTATTAAAATATGACCCAAACCTAGAGATTAAATGGAGTCATGGTTTCTGCACATTTTACACCAGGGTACTCTTTTTTTCTAGATCCTGATATTTCTGAGTTAATGCATGAATGCTGATATATTGAACACAATAGGAACAAAGGACAACCCGAGGGTGACTTCCTCCTCTATCTGTTAAATGCTGGTGCCTTTTTATTAAATCCCCTATTCTTCTCTATCTCTACAAGTCTTTCTCTAAGGGACTCATGACCACTCACAATGAGTACAATCACCCCAGACTGCACATCTGAACATCAGACCCGCACCACTCAGATGAGGTCACCAGGCCCTCAAGCTACAGATATTAAAGCTACAGTCATCATCTCCCCGCAGCCTTTCTCCTTCCTTAATTTCCTCTGCCTTGGTAATTATGTGTGCATGTGTACTCAGTCTGGAGAAGGCAATGGCACCCCACTCCAGTACTCTTGCCTGGAAAATCTCATGGACAGAGGAGCCTGGAAGGCTGTAGTCCATGGGGTTGCGAAGAGTCAGACATGACTGAGTGACTTCACTTTCATTTTTCACTTTCATGCATTGGAGAAGGAAATGGCAACCCACTCCAGTGTTCTCGCCTGGAGAATCCCAGGGACGGGGGAGCCTGGTGGGCTGCCGTCTATGGGGTCGCACAGAGTCGGACATGACTGAAGCGACTTAGCAGCAGCAGTGTACTCAGTCATATCTGACTTTTTGTGATGCCACAGTCTGTAGCCCGCTAGGCCTCTCTGCACATGGGATTTTCCAGGCAAGAATATGGGCCAACATTAGGTAAGAGAAGAGACTCTTAACAACTGGATGACAAACAGAACAAAAGCAAAAATGGAGGTGGAAAATAGGGGAAGGAGAGTCCGATGAAGCCAAATGGATCCGAGTCTAGTAGACCTCAGTAAGGGAGGTAACTGTAAATTTTCAGCAAGGACATGAAAGTCCACATTTGGTTGACTTTTTTAAAAGAGTAATTTAAGAGAGATGGTTGCATTTAGATATGTTACTTTCCAAAGTAGAAAGATAAACAACTGTTATATTCTAATCAGAATCCCATTATAAAGATAATGAAAACACAGAAGCAATCAGAATATGAATATTTTCAATTCTGGACTTGGCATAAATTCCCTAAGGCATTATTTGATTTGAAGTTAAAAGAAATTAAACCACAGAATAAATACATATATGCAGATGATCTGTTGATATAAAACCAGACCTCCCATAGTATCTTTAAACTATTACTGAAAAACAAGTATCTACTCTATTGCAAAGCAAAAAAAAAAATATATATATATATAATTATCTAATGCAATCTCAATAAAATGATAATTTCTAAAAATAGAGTGTAATTAATTAATTATACCATTTCCTCTGCTTCAAAACAGACCCTGTAATTCTACCATTAATCAAACCTTTACATGTTTCTATTCGAGATCCAAACAGTAGGTTAATTTGTTTCATCCATAGAAGACAGAAAAAACATAATCCCAGAAGACTAGGTCAACTGATTAGATCATGTGAAACATTAAGTTCTATGTAAAAGGAATAACCAAAATATAAAGCAGTGATATCACTCTAGGAAAACAAAATTTGTGTGTCTATGTGTGTGTACAAACACCAAGAACTGAAAAATGTTTTATACAATAATTTGTGTAATCAAGGTATTTATTTTTTGTAATGTTCATAATAGGCTACTTACTACTCATCTGAAGATGATGCAATTAGTGTTATTATGGTTCTCTAGGTTCTTAATGTTACTATTTGAGAGAAAACATCTATAATTCAAAGAAAAATGTCATATTGTTTATGTTGTTGGTGTTCAGCTGCTAAGTTGTGTCCGACTCTCTTTCCAGGCTCCTCGGTCCTTCACTACATCCTGGAGTTTGCTCAAATTCATATCGATTGAGTCATTAATGCTATACAACCATCTCATCCTCTGTCACCCCCTTCTTCCTCCTGCCCTCAATCTTTCTCAGCATCAGGGTCTTTTCCAATGAATCAGCTCTTTGAATCAGGTGGCCAAAGTATTGGAGGTTCAGCATCAGCATCAATCTTTTCCACTGAGTTGTTGTTTCCATTGAGAGTTGATTTCCTTTAGGATCGACTGGTTTGATCTCTTTGCAGTCCAAGGGACTCTCAAGATCCTTCTCCAGCACCACAATTCAAAAGCATCAATTCTTCGGCCCTCAGCGTTGTTTATGGTCCAACTCTCACATCCCTACAGGACAACTGGAAAAACCACAGCTTTGACTATACAGACCTCTGTCGGCAAAGTGATGTCTCTGCTCTTCAATACACTGTCTACATTTGTCATAGCTGTCCTTCCAAGAAGCAAGCATCTTTTAATTTCATGGCTGCAGTCACCATTCTCAGTGTACTGTTTATAGCACTCTTGGCTTTGGCAGGCCAAAATTATAATTCCATGAAAGATAGTTTAAAACTTTGCAAATTATAGGTTTTTAACACACATACAAATTCTGTCTTGTTCGGTAGAAGATCCTTTTGACTTCTCTTTCCTTCCTTGTTGAAAAAAGAACTTGGCCTTTATTTGCATATTCCTGGTCTATAAATGTATGTTCTTTGGATTCTCTTTTTAATTGGTTTTAATATCTGCCTGGTTCCCTTGCAAGTTAATTAAAATGTTTAACAGGTGTTCAATTTTACATTAATGTGAGGCTCATGATTTTTACCTTTATATTTAAACACCATTATCTATTGTGTGGTTTATATAAAAGGTGAATTTAGGTTCTTTTCTACCAAACTTCCTAAAAGAAACCCTAAACAAGAATGTTTTTGTCACGTGTCTATCCAGATTTCCATTCTAAATTCTAAATTTGCACTGTACTTACATTTTGCATTTACAACAGGCTTTGAAATTGTCATGAGGCATATCATTGTATCTACCTTGTTTTCCTAAGTACAGTGAACTTGGCAGAGATTTTGTATACATTTAATTCTTATTCCTTCCTTAAGTTCTTAGTAGTAACACAAAGGTATTTTCCTGGTAGCCACCTCCATTGTTGCGTTGTTTTAGTTGCTAAACCGTGTATCTCTTTTGAAACCCCATAGACCATAGCCTGCCTGCTTCTCTATCCATGGAATTTCCCAGGCAAGAATACGGGAGTAGGTTGTCATTTCCTTCTCCAGGGGATCTTCCTGACCCAGGGATTGAACCTGTGTCTCCTGCATTGGCAGGAGGATTCTTTACTGCTGAGCCATAAGGGAAGACCACCAGACCCTTTGTGACCCTTTCATATATAGATTCTGATCCTAACCTGGTTACCAAAAGAAGTGTTTTGTTCCCTTTACTTGTTTCTCATCTCTGCCCTCCATAAATATGCAGTCCCCTCTCCAGAAAAGCTATTCAGTAATGCAGGGCAGGGATGATAAACAAAGGAAACAAAATACTTACTTTGGTAACCAGGTTAGGGTGGGAATTATCTATTAATAAAAGAGTCACAATTCACTTTTAGTTTAAATTCATTTCTTCCTTAAGACATGTCATGCTCTCTTCACTGCTGGGATAATTTCTAAGACTTGTTAGCTACACAGACTGAAACTGCATAGAAACACTTGACGAATTGGCTTGTAAAGAAAGTTGAAAAATGATGAATAGTAATCAATCATCTGCTTTGCATTTCAAAGAAGTGATAAGATATGACAGCACTTTGAAGAGGAACATTCAAGTAAACTGCAGTATGTGAGGAGCATAGTTTACTAACACTTCAGAATCCGCTTTGGGCACCTTCCCTTTCCCTCAGTCTTCTTAATATAAGACTTTCCGTCTGTCTTATTCTCTCAAGTGCTGATAGATTCTCTCATTTTTACTCCTTTTTACATGATTCTGTCCCTGCAGTGAATGATCAGTTTTTCTTTTTTTTTCTTGATGTTCATCTTCCTGTTTTCTTCTTTCTCTCTGTTTTTCTCTCACAATCTCATTTTCACTTGTTTCTTTTCTTGCTTTCAACTCAAAATAAGAATGGAAGGGAGAAAAAGAATGGGGCAAAGGCAGTTGGAACACAAATGCACATATCAAGGTATTAATAACAATTATTATATAATAATTTTTTTGTTGGGTGGTAAAAAGTATCTTTCCGAACTTTTTTTTTTTTTTTTTTAATGTTACTAATCACTGTGGGAAAAGAGAATGCCACGTAAACATCTGGTGAGGAGGTAAAAGAACTCCCATCAAGACCAACTGACTTTCATTTTGTTGTACAGCAGAAAATAACACAACATTGTACAGCGACTACACTTCAATTTAAAAATAATAACTCTAAAATAAAATAATTTTTTAAAAAGATCAACTGAGCTTAAACTTAAGAGACCACCTCTGGCTGCCTGACAAGATAGAACTGAACTAAGTTTTATATTATGCATGCTTTTCTGGTAATGAAGCTGCCTTCAATGCGGGAGACAGGGTTTTGATCCCTGGGTCTTCAAGATACCCTGGAGAAGGAAATGGCAACCCACTCCAGTATTCTTGCCTAGAGAATTCCATGGACAGAGGAGCATGGTGGGCTACAGTCCATGGGGCATGGGGTCACACACAGTCACACATGACTGAGTGACTAACACACTTTTTATGTTATATTCTTATTTTGTATGTACATATATATATATATACACACACACACACACACACACACACACATACATATAGTCTCAATCTCATTGTTACATACTTGCTAAATGTTTTAACATATTGAGTTTTACTTCCACTTGACTGTTGATTTCTTCGCTCTTTGGAGATCAGGAGTTACCAACAGAGACTTCTTCACTGTCTCACAATTACACATGATATAGTATGTCAGCATATTGCGATCCTACAGAAGCAAATAAATTGTTGTTTCTAATAAAATTAAAAAGAACCTAATACAAGACTTCCTAGTTTATGTTTAGCTATTATTAGTTTAGTTCAGTTCAGTCACTCAGTCATGCTTGACTCTTTGTGACACCCTGGATTGCAGCACGCCAGACTTCCCTGTCCATCGCCAAGTCCTTGAGGTTACTCAAACTCATGCCCATCAAGTCGGTGATGCCATCATCTCATCCTCTGTCATACCCTTCTCCTCCCTCCTTCAATCTTTCCCAAAACCAGGGTATTTTCCAATGTGTCAGTTCTTCACATCAAGTGGCCAAAGTATTGGTGTTTCAGCATCAGTTCTTCCAGTGGCTATTCAGGACTGATTTCCCTTAGGATGGACAGGTTGGATCTCCTTGCTGTCCAAGCAATCTCAAGAGTCTTCTCCAACACCACAGTTCAAAAGCATCAATTCTTTAGTGCTCAGCTTTCTTTACAGTCCAACTCTTATATCCATATATGACTACTGGAAAAACCTTAGCTTTGATGAGACAGACCTTTTTGGTAAATTAATGCCTCTGTTTTTTAATATCCTGTCTAGGTTGGTCATAGCTTTTCTTCCAAAGAGCAAGCATCTTTTAATTTCATGGCAGCAGTTACCATCTGCAGTGATTTTGGAGCCCCCCAAAATAAAGTCATGGATGCATGGAGTGTGGATGCATGCATGTACAGATGTGAGAGTTGGACTATATATAAAGAAAGCTGAGTACAGAATTGATGTTTTGAACTGTGGTGTTGGAGAAGACTCTTGACAGTCCCTTGGACAGCAAGGAGATCCAACCAGTCCATCCTAAGGGAGATCAGTCCTGGGTGTTCATTGGTGGGACTGATGTTGAAGCTGAAACTCCAATACTTTGGCCACCTGATGCAGAGAGCTGACTCATTTGAAAATACCCTGATGCTGGGAAAGATTGAGGGCAGGAGGAGAAGGGGACAACAGAGGATGAGATGGCTGGATGGCATCACCAACACAATGGACATGGGTTTGGGTGGACTCCCGGAGTTGGTGATGGACAGGGAGGCCTGTTGTGCTGTGTTCATGGGGTCGCAAAGAGTCAGACATGACTGAGTGACTGAACTGAACTGAACTGAAAATAAAGGCTGTCACTGTTTTCATTACCCCCTCTATTTGCCATGAAGTGATGAGACCAAATGCCATGATCTTAGTTTTCTGAATATTGAGCTTTTCACTCTCCTGTTTCACAGTTCATCAAGAGGCTCTTTAGTTTTTCTTTGCTTTCTGCCATAAGGGTGGTGTCATCTGCATATTTGTGGTCATTGATATTTCTCCCGGCAATCTTGATTCCAGCTTGTGCTTCATCCAGCCCTGCATGTCTCAGGATATGCTCTGCATATAAGTTAAATAATCAGGGTGACATAATATAGCCTTGACATAATGTTTTCCCAATATGGAACGTGAACGTGAAATCACTCAGTTGTGTCCGACTCTTTGCGACCCCACGGGCAGTAGCCTGCACCAGGCTCCTCCATCCATGGGATTTTCTAGGCAAGAGTACTGGAGTGGGTTGCCATTTCCTTCTCTAGAGAATCTTCCCGACCCAGGGATAGAACCCAGGTCTCCCGCATTGTAGACAGACGCTTTACCATCTGAGCCACCAGGGAAGTCCTAAGTTCCATGTCCAATTATAACTGTTGCTTCTTGACCTGTATACAGATGTCTCAGGAAGCAGGTTAGGTTGTCTGGTATTACCATCTCTTGAAGAATTTTTCACAGTTTGTTGTGATCCACACAGTTAAAGGCTTTGGCATAGTCAATAAAACAGAAGTAGATGTTTTTTCTGGAACTCTCTTGCTTTTTGATGATCCAACGGATGTTGGCAATTTGATCTCTGGTTCCTCTGCCTTCTCTAAATCCAGCTTGAATATGTGGAAGTTCTCGGTTCATGTACTGTCAAAGCCTGGCTTTGAGAATTTTGAGCATTACTTTGCTAGCGTGTGAGATGATTGCAATTGTGCAGTAGTTTGAGCGTTCTTTGGCATTGCCTTTCTTTGGTGTTGGAATGAAAACTGACCTTTTCCAGTCCTGTGGCCACTGCTGAGTTTTCCAAATTTGCTGTCATATTGAGTGAAAAACACCTTAACAGCATCATCTTTTAGGATTTGAAATAGTTCTACTGGAATTCCATCATCTCCACTAGCTTTGTTCGATGTGATGTTTCCTAAGGACCACTTGACTTTGCATTCCAGGATGTTTGGCTCCAGGTGAGTTATCACAGCATCATGGTTATCTGGGTCATGAAGATATTTTTGTATAGTTCTTCTGTGTATTGTTGCCAATTCTTCTTAATATCTTCTGCTTCTGTTAGGTCCATACCATTTCTGTCCTTTATTGTACCCATATTTGCATGATATGTTCCCTATCTCTAATTTTCTTGAAGAGATGTCTAGTCTTTCCCATTTTATTGTTTTCCTCTATTTCTTTGCATTGATCACTGAGGAAGGCTATTATTAGCAGAGCTTCTAACTGACATTTCACTTATTGAAATTTATGCATCTAAAAAAAACCCCTAAGGCTATTTACAAATAACTTGTAAATAATCATGTATATATTAACTTCATAGTCAACTAATTGCAGTTCATATAGCTCATTATTTCTGGTAGTAGAATTGTAATATAGATAATAGCCAGACCTTTTCAAAGGTTTTTAAAATACCATTATTATTATCTTAAAAGTAAAATATCTGTACATTTGAAACTTCTGTTTCTGAAAAAATATTTGTTACATAAAACTATTTTTACAATATGAAAAACAGATCATACTACCACGTCAAAACCATGCTTCAGTGATCTTTTATGTATGAGAGATATCAGAATTGCTTCCTTTTTTCTCTTTTCACAGTCCTATTTCAGTGATTGGTTAAAATCAGTAGTTCAGAATTTGACAAGTATTTCTCTATTTTTCAATTCTTTGAAATGACAATCAAGAAACAGTGTCATATTTAGTGAACAAAGACATTTATTAAGGTGAAATATTAATCTAGAAAAGTTTATAAAACAGGAAATCAATTCCTATATGTATATTACCCAGTCTACTTGAATTAAATAACAACATAAGTTCTATAATTTTATAATTAGTACTCTCTATACAAGCTCAGTCGAACAATTAACCAAGGAATTTTAACTCTTTCAAAGCAATAAAATTTAATATTGAAGAAAGGCTTTGTATAATTGTGTGGGAATGTGTGTGTGTGTATATGTGCACATATGTATGTATAGACTGAGGCATAAATTAATTGAAAAATTAGAAGAGTGTGAAGAACATACCTCTTTAATTAAATGCATAATCATGGATGCTAGTCCATGTTATTGATGCTAAATAGTTTCTACTTTAATGAGCCATTTAAAATGAAATGGTTGCTTGCAATTAGACATCTGCAATCCAAGGAAAGCAAGCCAACTCTGTAGTCTGGCTGCCAGAATTACAGTACATTCCTCAGCAGGACAATGAAGAAAAAGAATAATTGTAATTATAACATATACATCTTTAATGTTCTGTGGCTGAAAGAATGCGCAAAACAAGGCTCAATACATTTAATTGCTGTTAATAAAGGACTATCACCAAGAGTTGGTTTTAATGTATCCATATTCCATTAGCAGCATTACTAACCAATAGATATAAAGTACCTGTTTTTACATAGGAACTTGCTTAGAAAGAAAGGATAATGGACTCTTACATTTTATGAGCTTCTACTTGGGAGCACAAAGAAAAGATCAGATAGGTTATTATTGAAGACCAAACATCACTTAAAATATTTGGGTGAATATCAACAGTTATATTTACCATAGATAACTAGTCGGTTAAAGTAGCACATCTGTCTTAATAGTATTAGCAATATTGAGTGCTTACTGGATGTGTTGTTAGCCCCATGTTATAAATGTGGGAACCCAGGCACAAACGGAACGAGTCCACAGAGGTACTATGCATCAGTGGTAGTCAGAATCTAAACCCAGGTCTGACTTTCTTTAAAGTCCGTGATCTCAATCACTCTATTAACTTAGTTAACTTAATTTCATTTTCTTTTTAAAAACAATGCCTGGTGTCAGAGATGTGGATGAAGATCTTTGCTGTGCTGCTTCATTATGAAAACTTGGGTTAAGTTACTTTCCTATCTAAGCAGTGGTTTCCTCAAGTGTCAAATGGAAATACAAATAATATTTATAATGTAAGGTTGTTTATACAATTCAATGAAATAAGGTTTGTGCTGTGTCTAGCACATATTATGTATTCAATGATCTGAAAGTTAACCCATGACAGTTCTCTGACTCATATCATTTAACTCTTATACTTGCCATACTTGTGCTAAGTAGAATAATTTCAAATATCTTTGGATTTCAGGTTAACTATTTTTATAACCTCAATTAAATAATTCATGAAATTATTTTTAAACCTAATTCAGCTGCATTTGAGAAAGTATCATTTGGCAATTTATTCACAACTGTCTACACATGGGATATTTTATCATTTTTGCTTTAGATATTAGTTTGTATACAATTCTTACCATTAAAACAACACACACTCACACACACATGCTCCATATGTACATAGATAACTCTCAATTATTTATAGGCCATAACTTGGGTTTATATTTCTAAGCTATCCATTCTGGGCCTGGAGCCACAGGGCCCTTTTTCTCTATTACCTTCTCACTTTACACTCTTACCTCTTCTCTGCTGCTGCTGCTGCTGCTGCTGCTGCTAAGTCGCTTCAGTACCTCTTCTCTAGCGATGCTTATTTTGTATTCTCTGTACAACTCAATGATAAATGGACTGGGTTCTCACTATAGGGCAGTTACAAGGAATAGCTCTGAAACTGAGCTTTCAAACAGCATTATTTTACTCAGAAAAATAGAAATCAGCCAGACTAATCATTAAAATATGAATGAAGTTGAAAGTGACATGCCTATTGTGTACTGGTCAGGCAAGTGAAGCCAGTGGAGGAGTGGGAAGCTGGACCAGAAGCCAAGGAGGGCCAGGCCAAGCCATTCACATGGAATCATGGCAGACTCACTTTCTTAATAAGGTTTTTACGCACTCCAAGAATTCAGACATGCCACTATTGGGCTTTATTCTTTAAAGTGCATTCCCATATCAAATACTTTGTACTATTTTTTACTACCTTTGTATTTTTTGATTCATTGGTGGCTCAAACAGTAAAGAATCTCTCTGCAATGCAGGAGACCCAGGGTCGACCCCTGGGTTAGGAAGATTCCCCTAAAGAAAGGAATGGAAACCCATTCCAGTAATCTTGCCTGGAGAATTCCATGGACAGAGGAGACTTGTGGGTTCCATGGGGTCACAAAGAGTTGGACACGACTGAATGACTAACACACACTGCATTATTCAGGATTGTATTAGTAGTATTATTTGAAAGATGAAATAATATCCATTTTTCTGTGTTTTTCCCCTAAAGGGCTACCTGTTTCTGTGAATAAATTTAAAAAGCATGTAAATCAGAATTAGTTGTTTCATTGTGTTAAATAAGGCATATCTGGGAGAAATGATGCAGTCACTTATTATATAGCTTAATGCTTGGTATTTAATAGATATTTAAGTAATTGTATATAGCTGAATGAATTCATAAAAATAATATTTACATTTTACCATATATAAGATCATATTTAATCTGAGAAATACAAAATGTCAGATACTAAAAACAAAGATAAAAACACAGTTTAAATAAAATATTTTTAAAAATTAATACTTGTGATTGTTTCAAACAAGTAGCAGCTTTCTGTCTAAGCAAGTTGGCAGGCAGGTCAGTAAATATAATAGATTCAAAATATAAAATTACTTTGCCTCCTTTTCTAACTTGGTTCCTATGCTGTGGAAATGTTATAAAAATAAAATTATTAACCATACAGGTTTTCATGTCAAAAAACAAACTTATTGTTTAGTATCATCTATATTTTTTCATTTTAAAAAATATGTAATAGGCAAACAATTTGACCAAAGAGAAGACAGTTGTGCACACAAAATGCTAAATATACACAGCACTCAAATAATTTTATAGGCTCTGTATGTTGCATAAAATCATTACTTGAAATATTTGACTATATGTTACTTTGGATATATGTTCCAATTTCCATCAATGTAAATTCTTATATCCATTTGTAGGTACTCCAGTCATCAGTGTAACTGTCATAGGTTTGGTTCCTATCGAAGCCTCTGCTGCTGCTGCTGCTAAGTCGCTTCAGTCGTGTTCGACTCTGTGCGACCCCATAGATGGCAGCCCACCAGCCTCCCCCGTCCCTGGGATTCTCCAGGCAAGAACTCTGGAGTGGGTTGCCATTTCCTTCTCCAATGCATGAAAGTGAAAAGTGAAAGTCAAGTTGCTCAGTCATATCCGTCTCTTTGCGACCCCATGGACTGCAGCCTTCCAGGCTCCTTCTTCCATGGGATTTTCTAGGCAAGAGTACTGGAGTGGGTTGCCATTGCCTTCTCCTCCTATCAAAGCAGGTGATTATAAATGTTTACGCTCCTTCCTGTCACACTTGATTCCTGCTTGTATGCATATCTGAATCACAAATTTTTTTTATCAAAACAGAGCTATAACCAATTCATATGTATGTTATGCATTCTAGTTTTCTTTAAGCATTTAAAACATGTAGCAGTAAGATTATTGATTCACTTTAGTACCTTTCATTAGCTTCTAGAAAAATCACTGCTATAATCTTCTGAATCAACAGACACTATCTTTGCCCCAGCAAATCTTGATTTTCTATTAAATGTAGAGGGTAACCAAGCATAGCCACTTTTAATAAGGATTAGATCTTTTTTCTGGACACTGTTTGCATAAGAGGTTATCCAAAACACAAGGATTATTATCCTTCAAATCCTCCTATGAAGAGAAAATTACAATAATTATCTAAGGCATATCTTAGTGTTGTTTAAAAAATCCTGAAAAACTAATGGCTGCATTTAAAATTGACAAGTTGACTTTAAGATTTAGCTTTGCTAATAAAACTCACAAAAAAAGCATTGCTACAAATAAGCCTCAGTGAGAACTCGTTATGTAATCATTATGTAGTTGACATGCAAACCAAAAGCAAATATAATTTACCTTAAGAATGTACGGAATAAATTTTGTTTGCAGGTTGGATAATCAGGTGAGTGCAATATATCCTGTTAAAAAATATAAAAATCAAAACACTTTTTGGACTGTCAGTGACAAGTGCAAGGTGACACTCTTGAATTGTGATCAGAGACCTGGGGGGCCTTATAAATATTGAAGGTGAAAGTTGTACATTTAAGAAATAATGATATAACTAAGGTAAACCTGCATTAAAGCCAAAGTTAATCATTGAATGATTCTTATGATTTTACTACCTGAACAGCAACTTAAAAAGATTATGTATCTTTTCTCAGATGATTTACTCATGGACATAAAAAAGTCTTCTGTATAGAAATGAGTAAAAATTAATCAAAGCGTCCATTGCCTCATAGATGTATAAGGTAAATACAGATAAACGATCACTTCCTACTTCAATTTCCTGAGAAATTTCTTCTAAGTCATTGTCAGTTCAAATTTAGTGGAGGTGGTTTAAATAAAATATTTTAGAAATAGTGATGACTCTAGATTTAACATTTTATGAAATTCCCATGGTACTAAAACCAGATAACCTTCAAAATATGGGCCAATCACTACTCAAAAAATCTTCCTAACAGTGTTTCTTTGGGGAAACCCCACTCTGGGAAAAGTTCAGACCAAATTCACTTTGAAGGACCACATATTTTGGATATAAGAGCAGCAGCTTAATATATGAACAATTATTATCTATGAAAAGCCTTAAGCCTGGATCATTGTCTCAAAATAGCCATTAGATATTTACAGTAAGGTTAAAATAACTTTTATAGAATTTAATGCTAGAAGAGATGGGAGCATAGCAGATATACTAATATACAGAGAAGAAGAAGATAAAGATAAGATAGAACAGGCATGCTCAGTTCACAGGGGTTCCTTAGTGAGATTATCTATAGGATAAGAAAATGTCAGAGTGGAGAGAAAGGGATGACTGCTTATCATTTCAGCCACCAAATCTGCCACTTCTCTGAGCTCTCATGTTAATCGGTCACATTACTTATTCTCTCACTTTATTAGATACTGACTTAACTATCTGAAGTGTTTATTCTCTTTCCAACTAGGCAACAATTTCCAAATATAGGAATTATGTCTTGATCATAGATGTGATGTCAAGTGGTTCAGAGGTAACATAATCTGCCTGCAATGCAGGAGATGCAGGATACATGGATTTGATCCTGGATTGGGAAGATTCCCTGGAGGAGGGAATAGCAACCCCCGCCAGTATTCTTGCCTGGAAAATCCCATGGACAGAAGAGCCTGATGGGCTACAGTCCACAGGGTTGCAAAGAGTCCGACATGACTTAGTTACTGAGCACAACCATTATAACTGTTATATCTCACCCATCCAAATCCACCCAGGCATTTTATGCATCCAATAAATTCCATTATGCCTAGTAAATAAAGATTATACATATGACAAGGGTGATCACATAATTTATCACCTAAACTGAGGCATTTTTTTGAGAATAGTAGAGAACATTATGAACTATTACACTATAATAACCAGGAATTCCAGGACACAACAGAATATATGACCACCTGACCTAAGATAAAGGTGGCTACTCTGTAACTTATTGAGGGTTACTACAAAGTAAAGACAGTCTAAATAGGACAACAGCTACTGACCTATATGAAGGGTACACATGCTCTCAATTTTTTTCTTCATAAAGGACTATGCTGTCCTTAACTTCAGTGGGAATGTAATTGGCCAGTAGCAGGACATTTTCTCTACTGAATGACATCTTTAAACAGATTAAACATGACATTGATTCTTCTACTCCTAGAACATATTAAGCACTAAATGATTCTAGAATTGCTTTTAAGCTGTTCCAATTTTCTCTAAGTTGACATTGGCCCAGACTTAGTATTTCTCAAGAGGATCAAAATATTGTAAATGAGTTTTTGCAACAGATATGGCAATGATCTTTATGATTGCTGAAAGTGCCTTCCAAGTGTTTAAACCTGAAACAATTATTGGAATTAAAAATGCTAATTTAACAGAAAATAATAACATGCTCATTTCTATTCTAAAAAAGCAAAGACTAAATTGTGAGTTGTTTTAAGTCAGTAATTACCATGTCTTTCGAAGATTACAATTAAATGATACAGGTATTTGAAATGTAATTTAGAAAGTTTTTTAAAGATAGTTTATAGTATTAATTTTAAAGTGAATATTCACTGCTTTATTCACTTTCTTCCTATTTTAACTAATTTGACTTTTTCTATTTTATTTTTTTTTCATCTCATTTACCTATTGATAATATACAATATTGTGTTAGTTTCAGGTATTCAACTTCAGATTCTTTTCCTTTATAAGTTATTACAAGATATTGAATATAGTTCCTTTTGCTATACAGTAAATCCTTGTTTATTTTATATATATTGGTGTGTATCTGTTAATCCCAGACTTCTAATTTATCTGTCTCCCTTCCCTTGACTTTCTCCTTTAAATTTCACCATAACCATTTCTTCTCAAATCAAACCAATTTTCTAACAGTCAGAGTTTTGTCTTTAGTATTTTAAGTGAAAGATTTACTTAAACTATGACACATTAACTCAATTTCCACATGTTTACATCCAACTGTGTAAAGCAATAATTAAAAAAAAAAAGAAAGAAAGGAATGATGCTGAGAAAGGAGAGAGAATACTGTCAATTTTATCAAAAGTATTTTAACATGTCAGTGGTTTTATAGACACATTTAATAACTGTACAATGTGAAATAAGAAAAAGACAGTGAGAAGTGTTAAAGAGGCTTTTTAATAGCACATGGTAAAATTCTCTATGTATATTTTCTTCATAAATATTAAATTCACTAAGAAGGAAGAAATTTAACTTCTTCACTTAGCTCTCTTATATTGCTCAACATTTAATGTCATATTTTAAATTTATATCTATTAATTATTTATTATAAAAGTACTGTTGAGTTTTTCACATTTCAATGGATTTTATTTACTAATTATTCACTTACTAGTTTAGTTTTTGGCTTCCTGAGCTATAATAAGAAGGAATCACATGGATTGATCACTAGATTTTGTTCTGCTTTAGGATTATGATCTTATAATTATGGATATAACAGTATAGTAAAAAAATCTACAGCCTGGGAGTACAAATATCTTCTTGGAGGCAGGAAGTTGCTAGATATTTCTGAGATAAATACATCTTCAAGATTCTGGTAACTGGCTTACTCAAAAAATGTTGCTAGGCACTTTGCAATCTAGTCTTATTTTTGTGATTTCTAAAATAATTTTCTTAGATGCTACAGTGGAAAATTTTGTCATTTTGCCGATATGACTCATAGTTGAGTGCTAATATGTCTAGAACAGAATGGTAAACACTGTCTCTGTGTGTATATGAAAATTTTACTTTTGCAGTTTACATAGATTTAGTTTCTGTGAAACAATAGACTTGAAAAGAAAAAGATAAATGTTGAACATGAGTCATTTCTTTCTCAGTCTTGGCTGTCTTATTATCCTTTGTACTTGAAGACACTGCTGACCCCACTCAAAATAGTGCCTTTGAGTTCTTTTTTCTAAAAGTGACTAGGAATTTAAACTACCTACCCACACTTTCCGTCTTACCTGTAACAAGGCATGACCAAGCACATCTTTTTATAAGTATTTGGTATAAGGATAAAGTTTCTAGATATGATCTCTTTATTATGTGCAAGGTGTATGTACCCCTGAGTAAGAAGGTCTGGCCCCTTAAAAGACCTAGTAGCAAAAATGAGTGCCTCCCAAAATTATTCTGTACTGATTACATCTTAAATTGCTAGTTCTCACATATTGTTTATTCTCTACTGTTGGTTTTGGCCCCACACTTTCTTGGTATCTGACTCTGAGGTTACCATCCTACTTATTTCCTTGAATTAGGAAACTCCTTTCTCCCCCGCATCTTGTTTCAAAGCATTTCATTCCTTTGGTCCTCAATTTGCCTAACAATAAGCTATTCCAAAAGTGGCTTTCGGAGTAGGCATCCATTCCACCATACGCATAGTCCAGGTGAGCTACTTGGTTGAAGAAGAGGAGAAATCTTTTAAATGAAACTAAAGATGAAGTTTGAAACACTGGCCTTGTGACTCATTAACATCATATGTAATTTCCATAGGTATGAGCTGTTACCACATCTAGTCATTTTAACTATTCATATAAATGATATTATCAGTAATAAAAATGGTGAAAAGCATAAAACACAAACAGGTGATGTAGAGTCAAATGCACAGCTTGTACTTAGATCTGAAAATAAAAAGAAAATGGAAAAAAAAAAATAGGCAAAATTAGCATATTTCAAATGTAGCCCTCCATAGGTGAAATAAAGTTGTTGTGTGTGTGTGTGTTTTTTTAATGGACAAGCTAATAGAAAGATCTACTAGATATAGGTTCTAGTCTAGTTCTGTCATAGATAAACAGTAAAAGCTTGAGATAGTCACTAATCTCCTTGTACCATAGATGTTTTCTATTTAAAAGAGGAATGCTACTAATTACTATATATCTTTCAGAAATATTCAACATGTAGATAATACCAACAACTATAACATCATCACATTTATTCCTTACTACTAATACTTTCAATAAAGTAAAAACATTACTGACCCCTCCTCTTAATAAGTATACTAAAACAGAAATGGATTCAAATCATATTTTTAGAGATTACCTAGGTTTAATTTTTGTGAAAAAGATAAATCTGAAGAAAATAGTGAGTGAGTGAGTGAAAACACTGAGTTCCTTGAAAAGCATACAACATAATACTAGACTTTCTTTAAGGCTAGTAAAATAGATGAAAAATGAACATTTGGTATTAGCCAGTATATATGTTGCATATAAAAATGTCAGAATTCCACAGCAAGTTACAAAAAGTTAAAGGCAGGAAATTAAAATAATGGAAAGGCCAGTGCAAAAAGGCATAATTTATAAAAAGAGGATAAGGAAAACCGAAATGTGGGCAAAGGAAATGAGAACATGCAACAAAAATAAAAGTTTGTTCTGTGAGGCTGTTGTAAAACCTGCCTTAAAAAAAAGGAGACATTCATATGTTTGGACAACAAAAAGTGAACCAACAATGAACAAGCTAAATTGTCGAGAGTACCTGTAGATTGAAAGAAACTTCCTGGTTTAAAAAACGACATTATTAAAACTTCTCATTCTGAAAAATAAATGGGCATATTAGATATAATTGCCTTATCCAAATGGTTAATTCTGACTTTTCAATTTTGCTAGTAATTTAAGAAATTACAAGACTTCTTACTGATCAACCTCTACTCAAGTCTTAGCATGAGTGGTATTTTTAAAGCAAAGGAAACTAGAAAGACAGTGCTAAGTTATGTCCGACTCTTGCGATGCATGGACTGTAGCCTGCTAGGTTCCTCTGTCCATGGGATTCTCCAGGCAAGAATACTGGAGTGGGTTGCCATTTTCTTCTCCATGGGATCTTCCCAACCCAGGAATCGAACCCAGGTCTCCAGCATTGCAGGCAGATTCTTTACCGACTGAGCCCACATACAATTATAAATTATTTTTCTTGTGATGAAGACTTTGAAGATCTATTCTCTTAGCAACTTCCAAATATGCAATACGGTATTGCTAACTGCAGTCACCATGCTATATATTATATCCCCAGGGCTTATTCATTTTATAATTGGACATTTGTATCTTCTGACCATCCTTCATCATTTCACCTCCGCCTCCTGCTCCCCCTACCTAGGTGTATAAACAATGTATTTTCTATGTAAGAAATATAAATACTAAGATTTAGCCTTTAGAGATTTTGTAGTACAATCTGAAAATAATTCTTAATGTGACCCCATTTTGTCCAGCAGCAAAATAAGGATGAAAACATAGTTTTGCATTTAATTATATTTTTATTTGTGTGAAAATAGAGTTCAACACGGGAGAAGGCAATGGCAACCCACTCCAGTACTCTTGCCTGGAAAATCCCATGGACAGAGGAGCCTGATAGGCTGCAGTCCATGAGGTCGCTAAGAGTAGGACACGACTGAGTGACTTCACTTTCACTTTTCACTTTCATGCATTGGAGAAGGAAATGGCAACCCACCCCATTGTTCTTGCCTAAAGAATCCCAGGGACGGGGGAGCCTGGTGGGCTGCCGTCTCTGGGGTCGCACAGAGTTGGACACGACTGAAGCAACTTAGCAGCAGCAGCAGCAGCAGCAGAGTTCAACACAAACATGTTCCTTCCCTCTTTTAAAGTTGTTTTACTAGAAGGCCATTTTAAGATTGATTTTTCCATATCTATGCAAATATTAGATGACTGAATTATTATTATTTTCAAAAGTACATGAAAATACATATACACTGAGGAAAGTGATATCAGTAAATAAATACAAAGAGTCTAGAATGTTTTGCAGGACAAATACCAATACATTGGCCCAAGAAAAGTACTTTCAAGACCTAGGGCAGAAATGCTAGGAATTATTAATAGATAATGCTATAATTGTACATTCCTAAGTCTAAGGTAAAATTAGTTGAATAGAATATTTGGTTCAGTTCAGTTCATTCAGTTGCTCAGTGGTGTCCGACTCTTTGCGACCCCATGAATTGCAGCATGCCAGGCCTCCCTGTCCATCACCAACTCCCAGAGTTCACTCAAACTCACATCCATCGAGTCAGTGATGCCATCCAGCCATCTCATCCTCTGTCGTCCCCTTCTCCTCCTGACCCTAATCCCTTCCAGCATCAGAGTCTTTTCCAATGAGTCAACTCTTTGCATGAGGTGGCCAAAGTACTGGAGTTTCAGCTTTAGCATCATTCCTTCCAAAGAAATCCCAGGACTGATCTCCTTTAGAATGGACTGGTTGGATCTCCTTGTAGTCCAAGGGACTCTCAAGAGTCTTCTCCAACACCACAGTTCAAAAGCATCAATTCTTCAGCACTCAGCTTTCTTCACAGTCCAACTCTCACATCCATACATGACCACAGGAAAAACCATAGCCTTGACTAGATGGACCTTTGTTGGCAAAGTAATGTCTCTGCTTTTGAATATGCTATCTAGGTTGGTCATAACTTTCCTTCCAAGGAGTAAGCGTCTTTTAATTTCATGGCTGCAATCCCCATCTGCAGTGATTTTGGAGCCCAGAAAAATCAAGTCTGACACTGTTTCCACATCTATTTCCTCATCTATTTCCCATGAAGTGATGGGACTGGATTCCATGATCTTAGTTAATAAGATACAAATTAACTGCCATGCTTAAACAAATGAGGAATTAAGATACTTAGGTATATTCCACCTGTACACTATGTGAATATAGAACACATAGAAGATATGAGAAAAATAATTAATGGGAAAATGTTTTCAGTGGGAAAATTACCTTAGCTATTTCATATACAAATGGCAGTTTGAGTTGACAAAACATCAACTTTCTTGAGTTGGGTGTGGAGGTGTCAAGCTGGGCCTGTCTCAAAATGATATTGAGAATGCATCCTATACAGTGAGTGTGTTTCCTGCTGCAGCTTCATGGAGTATGAAAGATTCAGGTGGCAAGGGTAAGGAGGGAGGGAGAACAAAGAAAATCATCCTGAGCTACAAGTATTCAGTAAAAACAAAAACAACACAGAAATATCTTGCTTAAAACAAATCATTGTATTAATTGCATTTGCATTAATTGCACTTGATCTTTCCTTTTTTCCTTTCCTTTCTTTCTGTACATGTATGAGCTCAAAAATATCATAACAACTTGTGCTTCTTTGTGAAATGAAAATAAAGAGCAGCACTATAACCACAGTGGCTCTAGAAGGAGAGTCAATGGACTATTAAATGGGAAATCATCTGTTTTTCAGATTTTACTTCACCACCATTACATTCCTCCAGTGGGCTGTTATCTGGTAGAGGGAGCCTTAATCGCCTCCTATGCTGGCAGAAAACCTCCATGCATTTAGCACAGCTATTCATATCGTAATGTGCAATCACCTCCACGCAAAAATTCCAACTAAAATATATGCTTTCCCAGCGCAGCACTGCCATTAGTGCATCTAACTGCCCACTGAACTCCAAAGACTTAATGTAACTCTATTCCAGCCTATTGAAGGCTCATTATTTAATCTGGGCTATTTGATGGTTCACAGTTACTTAGTTAATTTTTCCCCATTTTCTTTCTCTTATTGGGTGTTAGTCCCTTGGTGTAAGACATACACAGATAGTAAATGATATAAAGTCAAATATTACCACTAGGTCATGTATATGTTTAGCTAGCAATGAAAATATATTTTGTTAACAACTCCTCTGCTCTAGCTGCCATATAGTTTATGGTGAGAAGATATGAAAGCAAAACAACAGCCAGTGGGCCTGGAGAGAATGTGTTTAATACTTTCCCCAAACAGCTGCTATTTGATTCCAGAAATCTGCCATGCAACAAATTAAAAATGTTTGAGACAATATGCAGTCATGAAAAGAAAGGTCTTACAGTATATTGCACATTTCAGAATGCACATTTATTTACACAGCTTTTTAAGAATATGTTCAATTGAAAATATTATATATACATATATGTATTTATACTGTTTTGGGAAAGTATAGAGAAAAAATCATGGAGCTGAGGGAGAAAAGATGGAAATATTGAGAGAAATATATACTTTATAGATTATTGTTTATATTTTACATGCTTAACCATTATAGATATGCTCATCAATTTGTATTTTCTTTAGAAGTATTGTCTTATTGGACAAATTATATAATTACATGAGGACTTTAATCACAGCATGAAAATAGCTTGTCAGTGTTGAAATTCCTCTCTTGGTTGAGGATTGTGTATCAGACTTGGCATCAAATCTTCGCTTCTAAACACTACAAGAGGACAAACTCAAATTACCTCTCTGGGCCTCAGTAACTTATTTAACATGGTGAACTGGATCATCTCAAAGTCCCCTCCTGTTACACAACAGTGGAACTCTCCACTGGCAGTATGATCTAGGAAGGACTTTTCTCAATACACTGGGAGAGGCACAGCACAGAGGAGGGAAGGATGGCCATGGGTGGAAAATGAAACTCACAATCTTTTCTCCTTCTTCATAAAAATTTTTAGCTTGGAGATAATTTGTAATACTTCTGTGTTTTCAATTGTTCTCAGAATTCAGGAATTGTATTCAGGAATAGTAAAAAGACTACTTAACATCTAATTTAAGACTTGTATGTTTGACCTTTTCTCTGATGTGTGATATTTTCACTATTATCTATAGAAATGCTTATAATAAAATTGTTCTTCTAATTTCTATGGTAAACATGAATCTAACAATTGTTTTCTAGCTGTTTTACAGTGCATTCTCCCTCCCCATATGTATCATAATATCTTAGAAAATTACAAACAAGATTTCTCTTTATTTTTCTTAAAGAGCACACAGAATAAGATAAGTGAATTTGCCAACAGGAGAGTTGAGCCTTGCTGGAATATTAAATTAATATCAGTTTGCAGTTGTTTTTATTTTGTCTTAATGAATGAAACATAAAGTAAACACTATAAATCCAAAAAAGAATTGAGTGGTCCATACAAGATAACAATACCTCATAAAACAATATGGGCAAGAGGATAAATAAGCCATGAGTAATGCATTATTAAGAAGAATGGCTAATATAAGTTTATATAACATTATATGAGTTATAGAAACCAGATATTTATGAACCTGTATAGCACAGTTTAACAAAGTCTAAAGTCTTTCCCCAGATATATACAGTATTTTGCTAAATCCATATACCAGTTTTTAAGGATTATTATGGGTTTAAAATATGATTATGAATATCAGTTGATTTATTTTCAATGATAAATTTAAATTGGTATTATTTATTTATATATTTCATATCCTAAAGGAAATCAATCCTGAATATTTACTAAAAGGACTGAGGCTGAAGCTGAAGTTCCAATAATTTGACCACCTGATGAGAAGAGCCAACTCATTGGAAAAGACCCTGAAGCTGGGAAAGATTCAAGGCAAAGGAGAAGGGAAGGGGTTGGCAGAGGATGAGATGGTTAGATAGCATCACTAACTCAATGGACATGAATTTGAAAAAACTTCGGGAGATAGTGGACAGGGAAGCCTGGCATGCTGCCGTCCATGGGGTCACAAAGAGTCTAACATGACTTAGTGACTGAACAACAACAACAAATGCACATATTTAAACAATCAATACATATGCACCAAATTCTTCTTTAGTATCAAATACTGAAGATAACAACATTCAGGCAAATGCTTCAGTACCATTATGGAAGGAAGCTATATAAACACACACACACACACACTCCTCGCTCCTAAACTCACTAAACATATATAAGAACAGAGTTTTATCCTATTGTGTTAAAAACAAAACAATAGGCCCAAAATGGAGTCACTTATGCTAAGTCCCACCACACCACATTGAGCCTTAATTATAGTTTTGACTCTTCCAGAAAACAAATCTTAAACCAGTGAATGAGGAATTGCCTGATCAGCACTAGTTAGGTAATCTGCTTAACAGGTTCCTGCCACTCCCTAATAGAAAGTGAATGAAAATTGAAAGTTAGTCACTCTGACTGTGTGGACCTATGGACAGAAGAGCCTGGAGGGCAAGAAGAGCCTGCAGCAATTCTCCAGGCAAGAACACTGGAGTGGATTGCCAGTCCCTCCCTTCTCCAGGGTAATCTTCCCCACCCAGGGATCAAATCCAGGTCTCCTGCATTGCAGGCAGATTCTTTACCTTCTGAGCCACCAGGGAAGCCTTCTAAGGGAAAGCCATAACCAAACTGTCATTTTGCCTAGTATAACTTTCTTGTTCCTGCTCCCTTCTGCCTACAGAAGTCTTTCATTTTGTACAGCTCCTCACATCTCCTTTCTATCTGCTACATTGGATGCTGCCCAATTCAAACTGATTTCTGCTCAAATAAACTACTGAAAATGTTAACACACCTCAATTTCTCTTTTAACAAGTTTTGTTGTGATAAGTTACCTTTCTTCTAAGGAAAGTCCTTGTAATACACTTAAGGAATCATTTTTTTCCTAATTAAAAGCACATAGGTTTTGAATCTTTACAGTTTGTAATTTAAGCTTGAATATACCCATTTCCAATGAATGATATGTCAGGGTTAACACTCAGCAGTATGAGTGGAAACAGAACTTAGTATTAAAGTTTTATTTTACTTTTAAAAAATGTTACCATTAGGAAAAGGATGAAAGATGAAAGGCAGTTTACTTTCCCATGAAGGTTTGTCAGCTATTATGCTTATATTTTCTCATCTCATCTTACCCTCTTGTCTTTTCTTCTTGCTTTCATTGTGTGCTCCCACTCACGACTCCTTTTTCTATACCTCTTTCACAAGGCTTGCTAAACCAGAAACACCCCTAGAACAAATCCAAACACTTTCCATTCTTCTTTCAAAAATCCATTTCCTCCACAAAGCTACTTAATTAGATGGAAGTAAAGTGCTAATTTGCTAAGGGGAAAGATCATTTGCATATCAATTTACACACTTTTCTCCAAGTATTTATAATTAGAGAGCAATCAACAAGCTTTTGAAGGCTGATAGAAAGGGGAAAATGATTCCTGTGGAGATTTAGGAGGCAGTAAAATACAGAGGAAAGGGCACCGGAGAAGAAGCCAGATGTCCTCATGTTGAGCAATTAATTTAACCTTTTGGAATCTCAATTTTTCAGCTATAAAATGGGAATAATTGTGCCTACTTTAAATGTTTCATAGGCTATGAGTATTAACTTTAATATGCATGAGGGCCCCAGTACAAAAGCATTGCCTCTCCATAGGCTGTCAGTAGAGTCCGTAAGTCCATTTTTTAACCTGCTTTCTCACATTGCTTTCTCTGCAAATAGGAACTCATGTATCTACCCTAGGGAAGGTTGGATATTTAAACAAGATCAAAATACTTTAAATATCAGGAACATAATAAGGAATCAATGAATAGGAATTTATGGCTACTATTTTGGTTCCATACGGTGACTCAGATGGTAAAGAATCTGGCTACAATGCAGGAAACCTGGGTTCAATCCCTGGGTCTAGGAAGATGCCCTGGAACCCATTCCAGTATTCTTGGCTGGAGAACCCCATGGACAGAGGAGCCTGGAGGGCCACAGTCTATGGGGTCACAAAGAATCGGACATGATTGAGCAACTAACACTTCATAGTATTTCAATGACTTTCTAAATCATTCAGAATATCAGAACTTCTAGAACTTTCCTTGGCTATTGCCCTTTCCATTATTGTCTATCTCTCCTCCTCACTAGGTCCTCCCTCTGCTGAAGGGAAACAACTATTTGAACTCAGATGTATTCTTTGTCATTGCCCCCAAATGATCTCTTTACATTATTCCTGTCTCCCCTTCACTATTAATTAATTATTATATAAACACCATTACGGTATGAAAAAGATTGTCTAAAAGAACATTAGAAATGATCTGGGCAAATAATTTTCAAACTGCATTCATAAAGTCTTAGCTCTATCCATATGAGCTCAGGAGTTGATATCAGAAAGAAAAAGTAGAAAGACAGCAAAATGCGGGTAGAGAAGAGGAGCAGGTGGAGAGGCTGGGATAGGGAGACAGTTGAGTTAGGAGAACTGGTTTCAAGAAGTCTTTCAAAATTTCCAACAAAGGCAATCAATTTTTATCTTGAATAACACAATTTTGTTAAAACACACACTCATATTAAATACAACTTACTTATTTTAGATCAAATATTGTATATTTAAGAAACATAGGAACAAGCATGATTTGTTTAAGAACACAAAGTTGGTTTATGAATAAAATTGAAATAACAACCAAAGTATTAGCACTCCCCTTCCATGGTTCTCTCACATTCATTACTGAATTTCAACACTTTATTTTCAGACTTTTCCCAGCTTCCTTCCTTCACTTGCTACTGTGCTGCTTTGGCAGCTACATTAGAAATAATTTTCCTTCATAAAGGAATTTTAAAAACTTCTACATATCTTAAACATATATGGACAGTTTTCAGATTATATTTTATTCTTGGTAGAATTAAAGATGCTGATTTAATCTTAAATTTCTCCATGTAACTCAGAGTAAACTACTGGCAGTTTCCTGAATATGCTGCACTGTTATGCATTTCCATGACTTCTGATAAGCCACTTTCTCTGACTAAAACACTCCTGCTCAGTCTTGCCTTTCCTCTTTTCAGCCAGGAATTCATCCTCCAAGTCTCAGCTCAGCCTCACAGCACATGTGAGGGCTTCCTTCAGACCAGACCAAAATCTCTGGAAGGGCCCTCTTTATCTCCCTGTGCTGTGTGCTCTATTTCCATAAGCACTTAACACCAGAAATGACAGTAATAGATTATAGGACCATTTATTGGAGAAGGAAATGGCAACCCACTCCAGTGCTCTTGCCTGGAGAATCCCAGGGACGGGGGAGCCTGGTGGGCTGCAGTCTATAGGGTCGCACAGAGTTGGACATGACTGAAGCGACTTAGCAGCAGCAGCAACTGGTATATATACTTCTCCATTTGGTGTCTGCTTACAAAAAGAGTCTAGCAAATGCCAGAGTTACAGTGATATTTCTGAAGTGAAACAGAAAATAACAGGAAACTTAAAATGTTTATAAAAATTCCTAAGCTCCACCTCAAACATTTCAAGCAAAGCCCATATTTATGATATTTTTGTCTGAAATTATATTATTCATTTTCTGTAAGTAAAATCTTACAGGGAACCTTTTCTATAAGACCCTGCAAGTAAATATAAACATTGAAATACAATAATATTTGGGTCAAGAGTGAAGCCATTCAAAGTATGCTTTAATATTAGTTTTGAGTTACATGGGTCATACATTTGGATCTTAATGTATTACTTTACAGGATAATTGCTATCTAAACTTTGGAAAATGTTTCAAATTAATATAATGGTTTGTATTAATATCATATTGCTTTGTTTGATATATATCATGGGTTATTTTAAAATCAGTTCATGTGATTTGGTATTAAAAATGATAATAATCATTTTATAAGAATTTTAAGTGCAGAGGTGAACCACACTAAGGATAAAAAGAAACAAAATGGAAACAAAACACAGGACTTGTGACACAGTGAAAAGAATTAAGACGAGTTAAAGTGAAACTAGACATCGTGTATGGTAAAAATTAAGCTTGAGAACAGATGCTTCACCAAAACAAAACAGCAGTTGTGCGTGACCACCCCTAAACTGGTCATCCAGCTGAAAACCCCGATGGAGAAGAGAAATTGAAAAGTTAACGTCAAATACTATTTTTGAAAGTATTCCTCTAAAATAAATTCTTAAAGCCAATTAAAAAAAAATCAAAAGTGCTAATTAAACACTCTTCTTTAGAGAAAGACATGTGGAGTAAGATCAGTTTATTAAAAGTGTGGGAGTCAAGACATCAAAAAGGATGTTCATTCCTGGTTACTAATCACTCAACAAATAAAAGTCACGAAAGTCTTATGGAAAGTATTTCCAATAGTTATTGTCCAAGTTTATTTTTTAATTCTTTATTTTTGGAGATGATTTTCCTCATACTAAAAATAACTTTCCAACAGTTAAGAGAAACATCTCAGGAAACTGGGCAAAGCTAAAGTGCTTTTCAGCTTAGAAGGAATGCCTTGGCAACCTACCATGTTTCCATACTGACCTCTGTAAATAACAAACAAACACGATACTGTAAAATACATCAGACATTTCTTTGTGTTTCAATGTAAGAAAAGAAGGGGGATTTATTTCACTAAGAAGTAAGCTTATTTTGAAAGAAATAAACTTCATCTGACAGCTTAAATAAAAAGAGATTTCTAATTTTAACTTAATCTAGTATAAAGGAAAGAGAGCAATCCTTAAGTCAAAGGTTTTTAGGGTACTCTATAATTCATCCTCAACCCATTTTCACTTTTTAGAGAAGAGAAGAGAAGGTGACAAAGGACAACTAAGTTGTTCTCTTTGCTTCAAGACAGATACTATAAAAGACAAGGATAAGAGGGCTTAACTTCCTCTGTCACAAGTGTGACCATAAGTTTGCTTATTTCTAATCATAATCACTAGGAAAAAAAAAAAAAAGTAAAAGGTTCCGATTACCTAAGAGATAGTTTAAACACCAATATGGACACTAGAAAGAAACAGCTGCTCAGATGGCACCCCACTCCGGTACTCTTGCCTGGAAAATCCCATGGACAGAGGAACCTGGTAGGCTGCAGTACACGGGGTTGCTAAGAGTTGGACACGACTGAACGACTTCACTTTCACTTTTCACTTTCATGCACTGGAGAAGGAAATGGCAACCCATCCAGTGTTCTTGCCTGGAGAATCCCAGGCATGGGGGAGCCTGGTGGCCTGCCGTCTATGGGGTAGCACAGAGTCAGACATGACTGAAGCGACTTAGCAGTAGCAGCAACATGCAGCCTTAGACTGAGAAGTAGCTAGAATGAAAATGTCAAAGTAGCTTTAATGAAAGGAAATGAATTTCTCACCTTTCAC
Organism: Bubalus bubalis; assembly: GCF_019923935.1. Taxonomy (NCBI): domain Eukaryota; kingdom Metazoa; phylum Chordata; class Mammalia; order Artiodactyla; family Bovidae; genus Bubalus; species Bubalus bubalis. The sequence goes on along the minus strand of NC_059166.1, from coordinate 56,043,319 downwards.
TGAATATCTATTCAACTTAACTGGTCTCATTCTAGAAGATAATGAAGTCCATTTTGAGATTTTCTTTTGTTAAAACATATTAACTGAGTAACATCTATTTATTTTTACTAAAAAGAACTTACACTATGACATTGCATATTTGTACATAAAGTATCCCCTTGACTTCAGTTCAGTTCAGTTCAGTCACTTAGTTGTGTCCAACTCTTTCCAACCCCATGAATCGCAGCATGCCAGGCCTCCCTGTTCATCACCAACTCCCGGAGTTTACCCAAACTCATGTTCGTCGACTCAGTGATGCCATCCAGCCATCTCATCCTCTGTCGTCCCCTTCTCCTCCTGCCCCCAATCCCTCCCAACATCAGGGTCTTTTCCAATGAGTCAGCTCTTTGCATGAGGTGGCCAAAGTACTGGAGTTTCAGCCTCAGCATCAGTCCTACCAATGAACACCCAGGACTGATCTCCTTTAGGATGGACTGGTTGGATATTTTCGCAGTCCAAGGGACTCTCAAGAGTCTTCTCCAACACCACAGTTCAAAAGCATCAATTCTTTGGCACTCAGCCTTCTTCACAGTCCAACTCTCACATCCATACATGACCACTGGACAAACCACAGCCTTGACTAGACGGACCTTTGTTAGCAAAGTAATGTCTCTGCTTTTCAATATGCTATCTAGGTTGGTCATAACTTTCCTTCCAAGGAGTAAGCTTCTTTTAATTTCATGGCTGCAGTCACCACCTGCAGTGATTTTGGAGCCCAAAAACATAAAGTCTGACACTGTTTCCACTGCTTCCCCGTCTATTTCCCATATAGTGATGGGACCAGATGCCATGATCTTCGTTTTCTGAATGTTGAGCTTTAAGCCAACTTTTTCACTCTCCACTTTCACTTTCATCAAGAGGCTTTTTAGTTCCTCTTCACTTTCTGCCATAAGGGTGGTGTCATCTGCATATCTGAGGTTATTGATATTTCTCCCGGCAATCTTGATTCCAGCTTGTGCTTCCTCCAGCCCAGCGTTTCTCATGATGTACTCTGCATATAAGTTAAATAAGGAGGGTGACAATATACAGCCTTGATGTACTCCTTTTCCTATTTGGAACCAGTCTGTTGTTCCATGTCCAGTTCTAACTGTTGCCTTCTGACCTGCATACAGGTTTCTCAAGAGGCAGTCTCTACAAATTCCATTACCTGGAGGAAGTTAATATTCTGAGTTATCAAGAAAGAAATAGCTCCAATTAATAAGTCCTTAAGGAAACAGCATTCACATGAGTTATAAAATTTAGAGAAGAAAAGGTCAGGAGGTTTTTTTCATGCATACAAATCAGCAGTGATGACAGACATCATTACTCTCAGTAGAAAAGTGGTGTAATTTTTAGTTTTAAATGGATAGTCTCACAACCTAAAAGATAGCGGCCTTTAGTCACAGCCATATTTTTTTTCTTATAGCCTACCCTCCCACACTTAGAGGACTGCATCCACACTTCCCCTTTTCTTTATTCTTTGTAACAAGTTTCCATTGCAAAATGGAAAACTGAAGGACTTTTGTTTGTTTTCTACTCTTTACCAAACATCTTAGAAATATGTTCTTCTTATATACTCAGCCCAATATTAGCATAGAGATAGGCTCAGTTTTTCGAAGAACTCTATTTTCAAGAGAAAGCATATAAAATATCTGAGAAAAAGGAGTTCTGATCATAGATTAACTTAATTACTGTGTCTTTTATGTGAATTGACAACAGCCCTTACTTAAAGTCCAGTTGGAAACTGTAAATAAGATGTGAACAATGTGCTGCTGAACAGTGTGGTTTGAGTAGGAATGTAGTCAGTTAGTAGCATCAGATGTATGACAATATTGTGTCATGGTGATAAAAATAAAAATTCAGCCCTGATACCTTATTGTCCAAAACCAGTTTATCACCTGAACAAAGCATTTAGTTTTAAATGTTTACTAGTAATTAAATATCAACACCTTGTTCATAGAAAATAAAATATATATTACATAGCTCACTTTTGGGAATTTGGCTTTCTCATCCTCAGATAGACACAGAAAGTCTATTGGATATTAAATATTTCATTACAAAATTTAATTGCAGTCCACCTGGTAAGTAGTTTGTGTCTATTACTTGTAAGAAAAAAAATGAGAAAATATATAGTGATATTCTAAATCTGTACTTCTCCAAGCTTAGTGGGCATATATATCACTGGGGATCTTATTAAAAAGGTAGATTCTGATTCAGTAGGTCTGGGGTGAGGCCTGAGATTCTATCTTTCTGCATTGATACTAAGGCTCCTGGCCAGTGAACCACACACAGAATAAAAAGATTCTGCTGCTGCTGCTAAGTCACTTCAGTCATGTCCGACTCTGTGCAACCCCATAGACGGCAGCCCACCAGGCTCCCCCGTCCCTGGGATTCTCCAGGCAAGAACACTGGAGTGGGTTGCCATTTCCTTCTCCAATGCATGAAAGTGAAAAGTGAAAGTGAAGTCGCTCAGTTGTGTCCGACTCTTAGCGACCCCACGGACTGTAGCCCACCAGGCTCCTCCATCCAAGGGATTTTCCAGGCAAGAGTACTGGAGTGGGGTGCCATCACCTTCTCAGAAAAAGATTCTAAATGATAGCAATTAACTATAATCCTTTCGCCTAAACAAAAGAACTTCACTGGGTTGAGGAGCTAAATATAATTTTTTCTATGATTGACTTCATTCAGTTTCAATTATGTTTCTAATCATGATTGAAAATTCTAATTTCAGCTTGGCTGCAAATTTACTCAGTCATTTGGAGTGATTAATTTGACCTATCCAGGGGATAACTTATTTATAGTTCATATCTTAGCAGTTGAAGAAAATTTAGAAAGCAAAATAAATACCATCTTACTATCAAATTGCTGTAGAAATATTGATAGAAACAACTATAAGAAGCTTTACTAAATGTCTAGTGTAATACCATAGTCTAGTATTTTTGAGAAAAAAAAAAAATCCTGCTTGCTAGCTTTCATCATGTAATATTTTGGCCAATTGTTGTTGATATGCATGCCCAGAATACATGAAAACGCCACCATACATTTTTAGTTATGATACTTTGAGCTCAGGCCTTAAGTAGAAATTTTCTACTGATTCTGATTTAGCTGACATAACACACTTCCTCTTTTGATCTTAACATGTAAGTCAATAGTGTACTTCGACATTCAAATTCTCATCACAGCATTAAATAAATTTTATCTGGATGCTTTGCTTCAGAGGGTTTGGATGTAAGCTGCCACCTTCCCAAGGAAGTAAAGCATAAATAGGGAAAAAGGTATCTAATTTCAATTTTCTTGTTTAATGCAAATCACTGCATTATGTACTTTATTAATAATTACCATTACTACCACATATTTAGAGAGAGCATGTATAAGCATATGGTCATGAATATTATTCTCCAGATTTTATATTAAAATTATAAATTTTCTTGTATCTCAAATTATGGAACCAAATTTAGGACACAGATGGACAAAATGTAGGCTCAGGATAATTTTAAAATATTCTTTTGTGGGTTTTTTAAAATATATTTGGCATTATATTTACTATACAGTCAGAATTTCATCATCACACTGAATTTATTGTGAAGAATGTTTTAAATCTTTCTAATGTTAGTCATAAACATTCAAAGTTTATCTTCTAAAATTCAGCAGCCAAATAAGCTGCCAATGCGCAAAAAAAAAAAAAAAATAGCAAAAGGTGGCACAGTGGTAAAGTATCTGCTTGCCAATGCAGGGGACGCAGGGATGTGGGTTTGATACCTTGGTTGGGAAGATCCCCTGGAGGAGGCAATGGCAACACACTCCAGTATTCTTGCCTGGAAAATCTCATGAACAGAGGAGCCTGGTGGGCTACAGTCCACGAGGTTGCAAAGAGTCAGACACGACTGAGCACACATGCATAAATGCGATAAACAGGCGCGATCATAAGAGCCAACTTAGAAAAGGTGTGTGTTTCCCTTATGAATTCCTAGCATTGCCCCAGTTATTCGTACTGTTTCAGAGAATTCCTACAAATATGACACTCATAAGGGATGGGTGGCCATCTGAGGCTGTCCACATAGCCACAGCAGCAAGGCTCCATGCATTGACTAAAATCCTCAAGGTGACTAGAACCTCAACCAGGTGCCAAAGTCAAACAAGATAAAAACAGCATAAGCAAAACAAGGCAGTTCTTCACAATCATTCTAAGGCTAAGAAACTGGATACAAGTCTAAATACACTCATTTAAATCATCCTTACCTTTTTTAGATCAATTTCTGTCACTTCTCCCACAGAAAGTAAAATAACATTTTTACTCTTATGCTCCAACATTTCTCTTCTGTATAGATGTTTTAAAATATGAGTCTACATTTCTCTCAACAATCAGCATTTATTGAGTGCTTCCAAGGCACTGTATGCTGCTGTGCTTAGCTGAGTCTGACTCTTTGAGACCCTGTGGACTGTATCCCACCAGGCTCCTCTGCCCATGGGGATTCTCCAGGCAAGAATACTGGAGTGGGTTGTCATGCCCTGCTCTAAGGGATCTTCCCAACCCAGGAATCGAACCCAGGTCTTCCACATTGCAGGTAGATTCTTTACCATTTGAGCCAGGAAGGAAGCCCTATGAGGCACTGTAGTAAATGCTTATACAGCTTCCTGTTCCATGGTTTCACATACTTATTTTAAGAAACTTATGAAGTTGATGTTATCTTTATTTTTCAGATGATGAAACTGAAGTTCATTCATTCATTTAATAAATAAGGTTTTTTTCTAGAGATAGGGGCTACAGTGATAATCAAGACAGGCAAGATCCTTGATTTCGTGGATCCTCCACTGAGAGGAGAGGCATCAAACAGTAAACACACAGAGAAACACTGTGAGGATAGTGAAGCAGGTGACATTACAGTGACTAAGAGGGAGTATGTCTGCAATGCTGGTGGCCAGGGAGTCTGAGGAAGCATGAGACTTAGGATGAGACCTCGCTGACAACAAAAGGGATTCACCAGATATGGAGGTTGAGGCAAAGGAATAGAAATATTCCAATATTTCTCCACAGTAAATAAACTCCAAGAGAAGAAGTATTCTCCTAAAATATTCAGAGCCAAATGCCACAGGTGGCTAACCTGCTTATATAACAAAGAAAGAGAAAAATATCAAGGTTTCTTTACAATAAACATGCAGATAGCCCATATAAGAAAGCAGTGGGTCTCCTAATATATACATATGTACATATGTATATATTAATGGTTTACCAGTGTTTTTTGGAAGGAATGATGCTAAAGCTGAAACTCCAGTACTTTGGCCACCTCATGCGAAGAGTTGACTCATTGGAAAAGACTCTGATGCTGGGAGGGATTGGGGGCAGGAGGAAAAGGGGACTGAGGAGGATGAGATGGCTGGATGGCATCACCGACTCGATGGACATGAGTTTGAATGAACTCTGGGAGCTGGTGATGGACAGAGAGGCCTGGCGTGCTGTGATTCATGGGGTCACAAAGAGTAGGACACGACTGAGCAACTGAACTGAACTGAATGTTTCATCTTAGTTTCTAGGTAGGGAAATAGATATCGACAGTTTCTATGATCTTCATTAAAAGAGTTACATGGTTTAGAGTTTTGGTACCTGTTATGAGTTAAGTAGGAAGTGGCATATAACCAGGAACTTTAAAATTATCTTCCCCATTCACAACTAACCAGAACTCTCATCAACAGACTGAACCTCCCCTTTGAAGTCTACATCTGTGATGGCACTGATACATTTCTTTTCTTTCTGGTTTAACATTAGGAATAGAAGGCGAAGTGGCACAAAATTGTTTCAAGTGTCAACTCAACTGTCAAAATGCCTACAATTTTCAGGCAGTATAGAGAGTCCCAGTTGACAACAGGTAGATCAAGGCAGATTTACACTTAGTTTTTCCAGCTATCAAATCTGCATGGATAATTTTTTCAAGAATATTACTTTTCAGTTTGGCTCCCGTGAATGCATTGACCCCAGGTTTAGAATTAGCCCACATGGAAATTAAGGAATTCCATGATGGGTGGGATGGTTGAGTCATAGGAGGGGCTATGAGCCACCTTTAATGATAATACTCTTCTGCCTAGAGTCAGCCTCAATCAAAAAAAAAATTAGTTATTAAAGAGCTTTATTTTATTTTTTCATCTATAGATTAAGTATGACTCAAAGGTTTATAAAGAGAGAAGAAATAATTACAGATCACAAAGTTTAATTACTCTTGTAATATATGTATGTTACATACATTTATCTGTGTGTGTGTGCTCAGTCACTCATTCATGTTTGACTCTGAGACCCCATAGACTGTAGCCCACCAGGCTCCTCTGTCCATGGGGTTTCTCCAGGCAAGAATACTGGAGAGGGTCACCATGCCCTCCTCCAGGGGATCTTCCCAACCCAGGAATCGAATCCAGGTCTCTCACGTTGCAGGGAGATTCTTTACCATCTGAGCCACCAGGGAAGCCCAAGAATACTGGAGTGGAGTAGCCTATCCCTTCTCCAGGGGATCTTCCTGACCCAGGAATTGAACCAGGGTCTCCTGCATTGACGGTAGATTCTTTACCATCTGAACTACCACGGAAGCCCTTATATCTAACTATAGGTATTCCCAAAACATTTGCAGAAACGTGGTCTCATTTGGCCTTCACAGTCAGCTTTTGTGGTGAACTTTATAAGCCCATCTGACTGATGAGAAAACATAGGTTCATCACCTTTCCAACAATACATTGCACATAAGCAGCAAAGCCAGGACTAGAATCCAGGTACCTGATTGCAAATCCTCTGCTCTTCCATTTCACCATTACTGTCTCACACTCTGCACTGTCTCATCATCCCAAGAGAAGACATTTAAAATACTCTCTGTCTGAAAATACTTTGAAATGAGGATTCCACAGTGGGCTCTTCATATGCTTAAAACATAATAAATGTCATCCTGATCAAATCAACTTAGGACCAACTCTCTCTGACAGTGGCATTGATGAATGTTTTGTAGAAAATTTTGCCTCTCATGATATAATCCCCAGAGGCTAAGGATAAACCCAGAACATCCCTGAATTGACACTGTCAGGCAGCTCTTTCCCTTCCAGAACTAACTCTGCATATTTTAGCTCTTTTGAGAGAAAGGCTGAACATTAATGACAAGAATTCTCTGCCTTATATCCCATAGAAATAGCAGATGACTCTTTGCCATCCTAGGTCTTTGCCAAGACCTGAAGCAAAGAGATAAGAGGTTAGCCAGAAATCACAAACATAAGGTTTGCATCCTACAATCCAGTTACTACTTGAGCCATCAGCTTAAATACCTAGACCTTGGGAGGCCAGTTATTCAGCTGAGAGGATGATACATAAGCCTATTTACTTAATGGAAATTTCCCTTCCTTCAAATTTACAGCATTTTTTTCTATACTAACTAGAAAACAGCTGCTTAAATCTTTTTTACTAAACAAAGTAAAGGATTAAAGGTAGGTTAATTGGTAGATATTTAGATAAAGTATAAATAAATATATACAGAATTCTCCAGGCAAGAATACTAGAGTGGGTAGCCATTCCCTTCTCTGGGGGATCTTCCTGACCCAGAGATCAAACAGGGATCTTCCTGCATTGCGGGCATATTCTTTACCATCTGAGCCACCAGGGAAGCCCCTATAAATACATATGTGGGCTTCCCAAATAAATACGTATAAATGATTGGTTTCCCCAGAGACACCTGATGGGGTGCTTGGCCCTTATGGTCCATGGGGTCACAAAGTGTTGGACATGACTGAAGCAACTGAGCGTGCATTCTTACACACTCTTATATTATAAATGACATAATAATTCTCTGTCTTCTATATAATACATTTCATGAAGTCTCTTTTAAATTTTATTTTTCTGATTGATAAAAGGAATAAAATAGTAAGAATGCTCAATCTAAGAAGAATATGAATAAGAATGAACTCTCAAATATTATCAGAGGTTGTATGAGTTTCCTAGGGTTACGTTAACAAATTACCACAAACTGAGATGGCTTAAAACAACACAAGTTTCTTCATGTGATGTCTTCTCTATAAGTATGTGTATTTGTGTTCAAATTCTCCTGTTCTTACAAAGACACCAGTCATATCAAATGACAGCCACCCATCCTCAGTGACCTGATTTTAACCTGATTATATCTACAAAAACTATTTCCAAATAAGGTCACATTCAGAGGTACTAGGAGTCAAGACTTCAATATATATTTTTTAGGAGACATAATTCAATCCATAACAGAGGAAAACTGGAAAACCATTATATGAGGTTTGAAGAGTTATGTGGACATACACATGGAAATTTTAAAAATGTACATACTTTGATTAAGTGTACCATTGTTAAGAATTTATCCTAAGGAAGTAATAGAAATGTTTATAAAAATTTATAAATAAAAAAATATTTTTTCCATAGGAACATTTATTAAGTGGCTGGAAACATCCTAAATACCATCAATAGATTCTGTACCTATACATAACACTCTGTAGTAATCAAGAAAGATAAGGAAAATAAAAGAAAAAAAGAACAACAAATTGATAAATATTAAATGAAAAAGCCAAGCTACTGAATATCATGTATAGGTAAATTAAATTAATGTCAAAAATATATCTGTGGGTGAGTTTATGACTATAAATTATTGAAGAATATATATCAAACTGTTAATGAAACTAATTTTGAAGATTTGTATTATTCAATTTATAGCTTATTTTAATTTCTTAAAATAAAAATTTTTAGCAGGAAATAATTAAGATAGAATTTAAAGATATAATTACAAAGTAAGAATGTATAATTATTCTTATCTCAGCTTATTTTTCAATAATATTTTCAGTAATAGAATTCATCAAATAAATTAGATTGACTTTATTCTTTATAGAGATCTAAGTTGACTTTTAAGCATTCTATATCTCAAGTTGTAGGATCTACAATAAACTTTATTAAAGAATTTAGTAGCGTTAAATACAGAATAAAAGATTCTGTCTAAAAAGGGATATTACACAATTGTTGGTTCTATTTTGGGGCTTGTTTATTTAATTATTCATTAATTTATTTTATCTTCTTTGTCTACCTATTGCAGTATCCCCAGTATGTAGAAAAGCAATACAAAAACACATATTCTATTTTTCTAGGGCGTGAATAAATGAAATTTCAATTAACCAACAAAAGAAAGGATAACATCTTCTTTGCTTTCCTTCTATTTTGGCAGTTCCTTTGAAGGACAATGCCTGGCACATAATCAACACTCACTATAACTTATTAAGTTTTAAGAAACATAACTGCACAATGATAATTTTAAAGTAACTATAATAAATTATCATCTAGGAATACTTCAATCTTTGTGAATTTTTGTGACTCAAAGACTGTTGGCCAAAAACTAAATTCTGGCCTATTAATTAAGATGAAGTAAGTTGAGCTCCTTTCAGGGCTCAATGAGAAAGCCTGTTCATCTTTCCCTGTGCTGTGGAGTTTCAATTTCAGAGAGATGATATTATCACAATTCTTTGAATTTATTTAATGTATTTGTAAGTAATATGGCTATTCTCAATTAACTCATTAGTATATCTATGTGCCTTCTAATCTGATTGCACTATTTTCCCTGCTTACTTACAAGTTTTCCTGTTTTATGACCACAGCTGGGCATTCCTTATTAAAATATAATAATCCTCTTGTGCTCAAGCTCAGTCATTTCAGTCATGTCCAACTCTTTGTAACCCTATGTACTGTAGCCCGCTAGGCACCTCTGTCCATAGGATTCTCCAGGCAGGAATACTGGAGTGGGTTGCCACGCCCTCCTCCAGGGGATGTTCCCCACCCAGGGATTAAATCCCATGTCTACTGCATCATGTTGACCGCACTGCAGGCAGATTCTTTACCCCAAGCCACTGGGAAAACCTGATAGTCATCTTACAGTTTTGAATTAGTTTGTTCATAGTATTATGTGTCAAATGAAAACACATTTATTCATTTGCAAACACATAAAAGCTTACATTGTCCTATAATCAGGATGTATGTTTTGAGATTTATTTATTTATTTTAACTGTTGCTGCTTTTAATCTAAGACTATGATGGAGCTACACAGTTCATCCTTGGTCTCTCACCTGATAACATGTATGTGCATGCATGCATGCATCCTCAGTCGCTCAGTCATGTCTGACTCTTTGTGACCCTATGGACTGTATCCCACCAGGTTTCTCTGTCCATGGGATTCTCCAGGCAAGAATACTAGAGTAAGTTTCCATTTCCTCCTCCAAGGGATCTCCTTGACCCAGGGATCGAAACTGAGTCACCTGCATTGGTAGGCAGATTTTTTACCACTGAGGCACCTGGGAAGCCCGATAACACTCATAGCTCATAGAGTTATGGATGGACATTACACAGCAAAGAAACCAAGGAAGAAAATCTACATCCCTTTGGGAATAACTCCACTAAAAGGCCCAATATCTGTATGTGTAAGGCAGTGGAGATGCCCTGCTCAAATCTCCCTTCAAGACAAAATGCTATAGGGAGATAGCTGATTAACAGCCTTCAGGTTCTGCACCTTCTTATGCAACACTTTGTTCACCAGAACATATTTCTGCTGGACTGCTCACAGCCAAAGACTGAGCTTGGCAGGCTTCATAGACCCACACCATTCCTGCATGATGTTCTTCTAGAGGGAAATCGGACTAAAGAAATCCCCTTCAGCATGGCTAAGAGACTGTGCATTGCAGTGTGAGCTTCTTCCGATCCAATTCTAACTCCCTTCTCTCCTTTCATAGTTTCAGACCTGCATCTCAATCTGAAGACTCTACATAGTCTTCCTTCCTTTTTATCCTTTACTCATATATCTGTCAATAATCATCTAATCATTTTGTTTCATAGAGGACCAAAACAGAAACCATATTGGATATATTTTTAATTATAAAATTAAAAACTAATTTTTTGTGTAATATAGGTACATGTTTGCAAATATATAACAATATGAGAAAACAAAATTTTTGAATAATAAATATGCTAACAGACTAGTCTTGGGGTGGTATTATATTTTTTAGAGGGTGGGGATACCTACTTTAATGTTACATTCTGGTTAACAGTCTCTAATATATTAAAAATGATTTATTAATTTATAACTATCATGCATAGGAGATATTCAGTAGAACAAAAACAAGACAATTCAGGTTCTACTATAGGAGATCTAAAACAGAACATGATAACTCACTCTGGGTGGTGTCTTCATGGTGTTCATCTTTGAACTAAAAACAAAAATCAAAGCCTGAAGCACATTCACTGATTTGTAGCTGAGTCATTTATGGGGTACTACAGAGCCACTAAAGATCATAGAAAGACATTCTGTCCAGCTGTGTTCCTGTGGGTACATCCTGATGAAGGCAAAATATTGAATAAAACACCAGCAAGAATATTAGAATTCTGCATATCTCCTTATATATTCCCTAACCCTGTTGATTTCTTTTTCTATTATTGTACTTCTTAACAAATTTATTTTAAATAGCTCATTAAAGAAACAGAAACAATGCAGTTTAAAGAACTGCATATTCAATATTTAATATTTAAAGAGCATCAAAGTAGATGGCAAAACTAGTTGATATGCAAGATATTTTTTACTGCATTTAACTTTGTCATTTGTTGGCAATTATAAATGATTGCTGTCTTACACTGGTAGCATATTAAAACAGCAAATTCTTATATTAACTGTCACTAGTTCTATTTTACATACAATTTGATACATTTTACCAAGTTTTATGTTTCCTTTGTCACCACTTGAAACATATGCATGGTCTATAAAGATTTTTCTGTTCCTTCTAAAGTAACTGTTCATGGGGTTCTCAAGGCAAGAATATTGGAGCAGTTTACTATTTCCTTCTCCAGTGGACTGTGTTTTGTCAGAACTCTCCACCATAACTCATCCATTTTGGAAGGCCTTGCACAGAATGGTTCATAGCCTCATTGAATTAAACAGGGCTGTGATCCATGTGATCATTTTGGTTAGCTTTCTGTGATTGTGGTTTTCACTCTAGAGGTTGTAAGATTGTAATTCTTGCTTCTTCTGTCTGCCCTCTAATGGATGAGAATAAGAGGCTTTTGTAAGCTTCCTAATGGGAGGGACTGGTTGTGCGGAAAACTGGGTCTTGCTCTGGTGGGCAGAGCCATGCTCATTAAATGGTTAATAAAGTACCCTGTTGATGGGTGGGGATTTGCTCCCTCCCTGTTAGTTGTCTGGCCTGAGGTGACCCAGTTCTGGAGTCTACAGGCTCTATGGTAAGGCTACTGAAGACCTCTAGAGGACTTACGCCAACACACGCCTCCTAGGACTGCTGCTGACAGTTCTCTTGTCCCCATGGCAGGACACTGCTGATACAGGCCTCCGCAGGAGACTCTCAGACACTCACAGGAAGGTCTGGCTCAGTCTCCTGTGGGGTCACTGCCCTTTTACCCTGGGTCCTGTTGCATACAAGGTTTTGTTTGTGCCCTCCAAGAGTATGCAGAGTAAGTACATCATTCAAAATGCTGGGCTGAATGAATCACAATCTGGAATAAAGACTGCAGGGAGAAATATCAGCAACAACAGATATGCAGATGATGTCATTCTAATGGCAGAAAGTGAAGAGGAACTAAAGAACCCCTTGATGAGGGTGAAAGAGAAGAGTGAAAAGGGTGACTTAAAACTCAACATTCAGAAAACTAAGATCATGGTATGCAGTCCCATCATTTTAATGGTAAATAAATGGAGAAAAAGTGGAAATAGTAACAGCTTTTATTTTCTTGGGTTCCAAAATCACTGCAGATGGTAACTGCAGCCATGAAATTAAAAGGTGCTTGCTCCTTGGAAGAAAAGCTATGGCAAACCTAGACAGCTTATTGAAAGCAGAGACCTCACTTTGCTGAAAAAGTCCCATAGTCAAAGCTATGGGTTTTCCAGTAGTCATGTATGGATGTGAGAGTTGAACCCTAAAGAAAGCTGAGTGTTGAAGGATTGATGTTTTTGAACTGTGGTGCTGGAGGAAACTCTTGAGAGTCCCTTGGACAAGGGACAAGTCCCTTGATCAAGGAGATCAAACCAGTCAATCCTAAAGGAAATCATCCCTGAATATTCATTGGAAGGTTTGATGCTAAAGCTCCAATACTTTGGCCACCTGCTGTGAAGAGCTGACTCACTGGAAAAGAATTTGATGCTGTGAAAGTTTGGGGGCAGGAGGAGAAGGGGGCAACAGAGGATGAGATGGTTGTATAACATCACTGACTCAATGGACATGAGTTTGAGCAAACTCCAGGAGACAGTGAAGAACAGGGAAGTCTGGCATGCTGCAGTTCATGGGATCACAAAGATTCAGACATGACTTAGTGACTGAACAACAACTAAAGTAACACTATTCTATTATGAAAAGAGACAGACATGGAGGTTCAAGAGAGAGGGAAGATATAGATATGCCTGATTCATGTTGTCATATGGCAGAAACCAAGACAATGTTGTAAAGCAATTATCTTCCAATTAAAAAAAAAATAGATAAATTGGGCTTCCTTAGAGGCTCAGTGGTGGAGAATGTAGGAGACATTCTCCTTGCCAATTGACATCTTTGCGAATGTAGGAGACATGGGTTCAATCCCTGGGAAGACCCTACATTCTGCAGAGCAACAAAGCCTGCACAGCCTGCTTTAAAAGCCTGCAAAGAAGACTCAGCACAGCCTAAAAAAATAAATAAAAAGTTTAAGATAAAAACATAATAGCAAAGAATTTTTAACGCAAAAAATAAGAAAAATTCCCAGCAACTAGTGATCAGTTAAGTCAATACCCATTTGTAAAGGTGAGTACATATGCATTGCATCTAATGAACAACTCTAAACTCATCATACTTGAACAATGTCAGGAGCATCATATGACACAATTGACCATTGTCATTCTCAAAATGCTTTCTTCTCTAGGCTTCCAAGAAATCATATTCTTCTCTGTTTTCCTTCTACCTTCCTATACATCTCTCTTGAATCACCTTTACTGGTTCCTTACTTTTAAGATCAGTCTTTGATACTTTTCTGTCTACACCATCTTCCTAGATGATCTTATCCAGCCTCTTGGCTTTAAGTATTATTTATGTCCTGTGGCTCAGACGGTAAAGTGTCTACCTACAATGCGGGAGACCTGGGTTCGAGCCATGGGTCGGGAAGTTCCCCTGGAGAAGGAAATGGTAACCCACTCCAGTATTCTTGCCTGGAAAATCCCATGGACGGAGGAGCCCGGTAGGCTACAGTCCATGGGGTCACAAAGAGTCAGACACGACTGAGCGACTTCACTTCACTTCACTTCACTTCATGTCCTGTTGACTCACAAATCTGTACTCCAATTCTGACTTTTCACCTAAGTTTTACCCTCATAATACATCTGCCATCCCCAAATTATTTATTCCCCCAAATAATCCTTTCCTTCATTACATAAATATTGAGTGTCTTTTGTGTGTTTGACACTGTTAAGGCACAATGAATATAATGCTGAACAAAACAAAATATCACTTGACTATCTAAAATAATTCAAACAATGCATCAAAAGGGTATTCTGATTTTTTCACCCTCAAATCAGCTTTTAAATATTCTCTATTTTCCATGAAAGTGAAAAGTGAAAGTATTAGTTGCTCAGTCATGTCTGACTCTTTGCGATCCCATGGAATGTAGCCCACCAGGCTTCTTTGTCCATGGAATTCTCCAGGCAGGACTACTGAAGTGAGTAGCCATTTCCTTCTTGAGGGGGCCTTCCTGACCCAGGGATCAAATCCAGGTCTCCTGCACTGCAGGCAGGTTCATTACCGTCTAAGCCACCAGCTGCTGCTAAGTCACGTCAGTCGTGTCCGACTCTGTGTGACTCCATAGACGGCAGCCCACCAGGCTCCCATCCTTGGGATTCTCCAGGCAAGAATACTGGAGTGCGTTGCCATCTCCTTCTCCAGTGCAGGAAAGTGAAAAGTGAAAGTGAAGTCTCTCAGTAGTGTCCAACTCTTCTTGACCCCATGGACTGTAGCCTACCAGGCTCCTCCGTCCAAGGGATTTCCCAGGCAAACTGAGACAGAGGAACTCTAGGTTTTGAAAGTCAGAGGGAGTTGATGGAAATGGAGCCATATATGGAAAATAGAGGGCTTCCCTAGTAGCTTAGGGAAGGAAGGAAGCCCTCTATTTTCCATATATGGCTCCATTTCCATCAACTCCCTCCGACTTTCAAAACTTAGAGTTCACTGTCTCAGTTTGGGTTCCCACAGAAGCAGACTCAGGGATAAGGATTCAGTACAAGTGGCTTACCTGGGAGTTGCAGGCACTACAAATAAGAAAGGGAAGAATGATATATGATATATGATAGGGAAGAGAAAGCAACTAATAAATGGCAAGTAAGCCAGCTACCATATATGTAAATGGAGTTCGATCTCACAGGGACATTTTGAGAAATTATAAAAAGGATTTGTCTCAGAATTATCTTGTTCCAAGACTGAAGAAGCTGGGATATTTATACATTCATTCTCACTGGTTAAGAGTTTATTTGGGCCATGGGGAAAGGGAGTAACTGCCCAGTATTAGACTGCTAGACACAAGAGTAGAGATTCCTTCTTGAAAAAGTCCTTAGACACCAAGAAGCAGGTACTGGCAGCTACAAATCTTCTGGGTACCCTGAACCATAAAGTCAGAGGGATATGGGTCTTAGTAAGACACAGAGCAGCTGCTACTTCTTCCTTACCTTTGCTGCTTCCCCTCATTTCCCCATGAATGAGTCCTGTTGACATCACTCCAGATTTTAACTCAAATTCTATCATTTTATCTCTACAGCTCAAACCTGAGCCCAAGTCATCAGCATCTTTCATCAGCAATACTAACACAGATGTCTAACTCCTCCTACTTCAGTGTCACACACAAGCCACAGGCATCATCTCAGTGCCTGAATCATATCACCACCTTCCCTTCATTGAAGTCTTCTAGGGCTTCCACTGCAATTAGATCAAAATACAAACTCTCATGTCCTTCAGTGACCTGTTATGTGTCATGACCACTTCTCCAAATCTTCTATCATTTTCCCTGTTACTTGAAATCATCTAGCTTACTGAAATGTCACCTTTCTTTTCCTCAAATACAACTTACTGTTTCCATCTCAAGGAGTTTGCACTTAGTTTTCCTTCTGCCTAGGATCTGCTTCTCAGAAATATCTGCATGGTTCCCTATTTCTCATTATTTAGGCCTACCCCACACATCATCTCCTTTTACACCCTAGCTAAAGAACTCTCCACAGCTCTCATCACTCCCTGCCCCCTTACCCTAGCTTGTTTTCTTTTATGTAGTCTCTACTTTGCCAAATAGAAGGTAAACTCCATCTTTATCTAGTTTATCACCATATTCCTATGTCAGTAACAGTGCCTGACACATAGCAGATTTTAAATAAATACTAGTCCAACTCTAAGAAAATATCATGCAAACATATACCATATGATCTTATTTCTAATAAAGTATGTACAACTTCACAGGAAAATTAAGAAATAAGTATAGCGATGGCCTGTTTTCCAAAGTAAGCAAAGCTAATATTTGGCCAGTTAATTAAGATGCTTGATTAAATATATACTTAAATATATAATTTAAAATTCATTTTTATGTAAAAAATCTAATTATACATTTATCTGTAATATATCAAGGTAGAGTTGAGGTCATTTTCTTGACTGGAACCCCTCTTCTGATTTGCATGAACCCCAAATATAATGGATTATTCATGATTTCCAGTTTTGGTTTCTTTTAATTGAAAATGCCCTTGTGTTTTATTATTTTAGATAATATTTAATTGAATTATGTCATTAATAAGTATAGCAAGCATAAATTGGCTTTGGAAGAAACACTAATGACCTTTTTATGAATACCCAACTGTGGGAAGAAAACACAGAAGCAGAATTAGTTTCCAGGCTGCTATGAACATCAGTTTATTTTAGCCAATAGATAGATAGAAATCTTTGGTTACTCCCCTGAATCAGTTAAGGGAAGGTAAGTTAAAAGAGTTTCCCACCCCAAAAATGTTGGTTGTCATTCTCTTTGCTTGGTGTGTTAATGATCAGGATATTTCAAATTTCTTCCATATATATTTTTTAAGTTTATACATTCTTTACAGGCATGCATAATCTATTTGATAAAAATTAAATAATGTTTAATATTCAAAATATTCATCGATACTTTTAAAAGTGAGTAACACTTGTATTTATCTTATTGTGATTTTGATTGTTCAAATTTACTTAAATTTTAGTCTAGCAGGCTCTCAGACCTGGAAAACCGGGCATGACTTTTTGTCAGTTAAATTCATGTGCACCTGCCTTAGGGGCTAGAGAAGTTCATATTTGAAAAGCATTTCACAGTCTTTAATTTATCACTTATTCATTTCCCTTTTCCCTTTGATAAAGTAAAGGATTTAGAGAGAGGAATAAATATTTAAAGGCTGAGAATAGAGTCTGAAAAGTTGATTTTTAAAGGCAACATCTAGCAGGAGTAATATTTTCCTTGAAAACCAGGACCAGAATTCAAATTAACATCTTTTTTCCCAAGGCACATTGCTGGAACCTGAGATGTATTCGCTGTAGAGCCTCAGGCTATTCTGGCAGAACTACTGAGAAACAAAAGCACTAAAAGATGCAGTAATTCTTTACTGATATTCGATATGACTTAAATTTTCTCACCTCCAGGGCTGCTTAGTCTAGATGGCCAAAAATGTTGGCTAGATCATATCTTTAGGATTGCAAACATCTACCCATAGAACTAGGATGTTTCCCTCTATTTCTGAGAAAGAAACTGAGGCATTACCTCAATAGGAAACAATATTGTGGCTTCTAACTTTCCACCAGGTCCTCCTCCCATTATCTCAAATTCTATAAGTCTGTAGACAACACCATCCCCTTTCGAAGCCAACTTCCCCTACAGATGGCCCCATTTTTGTTAAAAACTCTATTGTTCTCCCAGTCACCTAAGTTGAAAAGCTGAAAAGCATTTTTTGTCTCCTTGTTCTTACTGATCTCAAAAAGGCATCCCCATTCACTTGTTCCTTTGAAATCTCGTTGCTCTACTTTTTAGTCACTATTACTGCTGACTTGAATTACAGCTTCCTGCCTAGCACTGCGTTAAGTCGAATGCACTCCCTCAGAGCCACCAGATGAGCCTTTCAAGGTGGAGCAGGAAGAGCACAAGCTATCAAGTTAGAAAGGTCTAGACCTGAGCTCAATGTCCTTGGACAACATATTAAGCATATCTGAGCTCAGGCCCATCATCTATAAAGTGAAAAACAATGCTTATCTTGCATGACTTTGGTAAGAATCAGAGAGAGTGTGAGGCAAGTATGCTGCTGCTGCTGCTAAGTCGCTTCAGTTGTGTCCGACTCTGTGTGACCCCAGAAACAGCAGCCCACCAGGCTCCCCCGTCCCTGGGACTCTCCAGGCAAGAACACTGGAGTGGGTTGCCATCTCCTTCTCCAATGCATGAAAGTGAAAAGTGAAAGTGAAGTCGCTCAGTCGTGTCCGACTGTTCGCGACCCCATGGACTGCAGCCTACCAGGCTCCACCATCCATGGGATTTTCCAGGCAAGAATTCTGGAGTGGGGTACCATTGCCTTCTCCAATTACCACAAATAGCATAATGTTTAACAAAGAATGGATATATAGTAAATGTAAATATTACTCTTATTGCACAGTCCCATTCTAAAACATTTCATGACTTCCCATTCTCTTCTTCTAACATGGCTCTCCTGCTCTCATCTAATCTTATCAAAATGCTATTTGTGTTCAAAATCACATTCAAGATCCAGCTCAAGCACTACCTCGTTCAAAACTCCCTTCTCAACATCACCAAACTTCCCAAAGACACCACTGTTACAGATTCTTACAACCATGCAGAAGGTATGTCCAGTACTTGTCGTGATGGAATAATGATATAATAACTATTAATCTAGCTCTATGTTGAATGATGGAAACATCAAATTCTCTTGGTATAGGTTTTCTGTTTCTGAGTAGATCCATTGAGTGACTTTTTAAAAGAAAGGTATTGAAGTAGATGGTAGCCCACTCTGCACCATCTCTGTGGCAGCCATAGCAACTGTGCATTTGGTTTTACAGAGACCACTCTTTTCTCCATTCCTTAATACTGAGGGTTTGAAAGTTGCTGGGAAGGAAGTGGGAACATTTGCAAAAGAGTCAAAGAAACTCCTAGGAGAAAAACAATCAAGATCGCAATCTAGAATACCTCTGAGAGATGGAGGCTACCCTAGTGCAGTCAGATGAGAGGAAACACTCGCATCTGAGAGAGGCCACAGTCCAGACAAGGCCTGGGAGAACTGAAGGAGGGCTGGTGACTACTGACAGGGGCTATCAATTCAGCCACACTGGCAATATAGGCAGGTTCTCAGGTACAAGTTGTTGCATAAATTAAAGAGTTAAGTAACTGAAAAGCTGAAAGTGGGAAGGCAGGCCAAGCTGAGAATGAACTTGAGCCCTAGTTCCAGAGGTGAGCGACCAGACAGGATGGGGAGAGACTATTGGCAAAAATAGCCCCTAACACATGGGGCAACAGACGCATGAGCGAATAGAGATGATCATTTGCCAGCCTCATTTTCAGCAGAAATACAAAGACCCCAAAGACAGCAGCAGCACCAGGATTGCTCTACTCCTTTCTGCAGTGCCTCAAACGGGGCAGCAGCTATGGAATGCTCCAGCCTGAACAGGGCACATGTGAGTGGGGCATCCCACAGTGGAGCCTGTGGCTCCATCAATTGGATTGATCGACCTGATCAAGTCTCTTAGTTTCCTGAGTTTATCACAAGATGGTGGTTTTTTGACAATGTCCAGTGAGGGGACTGCAAAGAAAGAGAACAGTTCTTCCTGTTAACTTGGGTATGTAACCCTTCTGAAGCTGTCATTTTATGTGAAGTTTTAATTACATCCTTAACACAAGGCAGATTAACTCCCTTCCAAACACACTATTTTCTGAAAAATATTCCTTATTATATGTCAACATTTTTTACTATTTAAGGCTATGTTTTACTTCTCTTACTTAGTTGATAATTCCTCAGGTGCATACATCATGTAATATATAATACATTTAAATATATACATTTTCTTATCATCCACATGATTTATTAACACAAATCACATATAGTAGGTATGCAATAACTATTTGGAGAATGTATTAATGAGTAACAATATACAGGACTTTCATGAAGGATCAATTTGGTATCATTTCAACATTTCAATAATTTCACTTTTCCCTTCTGGTTCAATTTGGTCACAGGGTATTCTGAAGATTAATGAATAAAATATTTATGAATTCTTTTAGAAAGGCAAATGAAAGATCAACATAATATTTCCTCTCTGCATAATAGAGCAAGAGAATTCCTAATATCCCTTAGGCAAATTCACCCTAAAACTCTCATTTCATTTTGTCTGAAATATTCTTTTGATTTATTAATGTTGATTTAAAGAGTTGGCTAAGCATATCTTAGAAATTAGTGCTTCAGAGTAGATCTTTGACCATTTCTTAGGCTTTTATATCACAAAACTGTATGGACTACACTTTAAAAAAAAACTTTCTAATTTAAACACAAGTACTTAAGTAGCAGTGAGATGAAATGAACATCAATAATTTGGTAGAAAAACTGGTGATGATACATGTCATTCATTCATCTCATCCAGAGCATCAAAGTAAGCAGCTACTTACTCTTAGATTTTTTTCAAAGTAGTATTTAGACCTTTTGTTTGTTGTTTTAGCCACTGAGTCCTGTCCAATTCTCTGTGATCACATAGGGATTTCCTAGGCAAGAATACTGAAGTGGGTTGCCATTTCCTTCTCCAGGGGATCTTCCCAACCCAGGATCAAATCCCCGTCTCCTGCATTGGCAGGTGGGTTCTTTACCACTGACCAAACAGGGAAGCTGCTAGTATTTACACAGTTGAATCCTAATTCAATTGTTATATATGTACAAACAGGGAATCAATAGACTTTGAGAATGTGAGTTTTACCCTGAATAGAAATAGCACTTATGTTAAAGTGCAGAGATAGTATTTGCCTTAAAGTAAACAAATAACATATTTTGGAGGACTTACTATGTACTAGACACTGTCTTTGAGCAGTAGAAAAGTTATATATTTAATTTTCATAGTGATTCTCTGATATAGGCATTACTGTTTGCTTTAAATGAGGTAATTGAGGCTCAAAGATGCTAAATGGTTAGCAGAAGTTTACAAAGGAAGATTTAATAAGCAGACCTTGGTATCAATAGACAGATGATTCTGATTCCAAAAATTTTGTCCTAAAATGAGAACAGAAGTGATTTCATAATCTTCTATAATTGGCATAAAAATCTCAAGTAAAAACCCATCCTTTAATTCTGTGCTCGATAAGCCATCTTCTCAACCTAAAAAAGAAGTGACCTGACATAGGAAATAAATGGCACATACAATTTCATAAATTCTAACTAGATATTAAAACATGTTAAATAAAGATGTATCATTCAAATAGAACATTTTAAATTATCACAATTGGGCTCATTTTTTTGAAAAGACTAGTAGATTCTAATACTAAGAAGATTCTGTGTGAATGCTTCTCAAGGTTTCCATGCCAATTAACCATCCAACAGACACACACACACACACCACATATCTATTACAGTGCTACTGTATATAAGAGATAACAAAAGATGCTGAAATAATATGATTGAATTAATTAAGCTATAAGCACTGTTTCAAAATTTGTTTTATATTTGTAAGGCATTGAGATTTTAAGAGGAGGCAATAATAATACAGCTTATACTTATAAAAAGTTGGATAGGTTTACAATATTTTTCTATGTTAATTCATTATCTCTTCGATCCTTAGGACAACACACTAAAATTTATTATTTCTATTTGACAAGTGAGGCTCAAAGAGGTTAATTAAGTAACTTGCTTAAAATAACAGTATTAGATAGGTTAGAAATTGGATTCAGATGTTGGCTTCTGTTCTCTCTTGGTTTAATCTATTTGTGAAGGAAATGAAAGAATTTAGTTGACCAACTACATCATCTCAACCCGAAGTGGTATGAAGCACTATATATTAAAGTTTAAGAATAAGCAATACATGTAACATTCTTTTCTGGTTTTGACTTAATCATGCCTAACTTTTAGCTCTGGGCTTCTCTGGTGGCTCACATGGTAAAGAATCTGCCTGCAATGCAGGAGAGCTGGGTTCGATCCCTGAGTTGGGAAGATCTCCTGAAGAAGGGAAGAGCAACCCACTTCAATATTCCTGCGCGGCGAATTTCATGGACAGAGGAGTCTGACCAGTGCAGTCTACAGGGTCACAAAGAGTCAGAGATGACTGAGTCACACACACACACACACACACACACACACACACACAAAACTTTTACCTCTGGATGCTTAAGGATTCTTTTATATGCTTCTGACTATAGTCTTGGGATGTTCCTTTGTATACAATCTAATATTCTATGTGTATGCATCTGTAAAATGAGGATTACAACTGTTCCCATGATGTTGTTACAAGGCAATAATAGCACTAGGATGTAGTAAGCACTAAATAGATTTCACAATTAGGCTATTTTATAACAGAGATTGTCAATACAAATTATACTGTGCAACAGGAACTAGATTCAAAGTTTATATGCAAAGTCATTGCTTGGATCAAATTTCCTAGGACTCTTATACTTCCTATGGTTCTTAATATTCACACTTTAATATGTGTATGCTCTTATTTCTACTAACAGAATCAGGTAATTTTTTTGGATCAAGCAAGAGAATTTCTGCATTGGTAACGACCCCATGGACTGTAGCCTACCAGGCTCCTCCGTCCATGGGATTTTCCAGGCAAGAGTACTGGAGTGGGTTGCCATTGCCTTCTCCGAAGATACAGAGCTGGGTAATTTAAAAACAAAAAAGAGGGCAACAACTACTATGGTATATATTTACATGGAAAATATCAGTTATAATAGTTGTTTACTATATACAATATAAATTTTATTATATAAGGTTGTCAATTTCTTTGCAATATTTTCCATCTATCTCAATTTTAAATAAAATCCTCTAAAATTGAGCATGACACAAAAAGCTGCAATTTGTTTCTTACAAATCACAATAGTGAAGAAGGAAAATCAGTTAAAATTTGGCAGAAGTATTGAGTCCAAAGGCTTCCCTGCTGGTTCAGATGCTCAAGAATCCATCTGCAATGTGGGAGACGTGGGTTCAATCCATGGATTGGGAAGATCCCAGTATACTTGCTTGGAGAATCCCCATGGACAGAGGAGCGTGGCAGGCTACAGTCCATGGGGTCCCAGAGTTGGACATGACTGAGCGACTAAGCGCAGCACATTGAGTCCAAAATTAATGAATTTTATAGTTAAATGTGTTGTTTATAAATGAATAGTTTTATAGTTATGTTTAGTAGGCTGCCTACTCAGTGGTAAAGAATCTGCCTGCAATGTAGGTGACCTGGGTTCAATCCCTGCGTTGGGAAGATCCCCTGGAGAATGCACTCCAGTATTCTTGCCTGGAGAATATGATGGACTGAAGAGCATGGTAGGTTATGGTTATAGTTTAATGTGTCAAGTATTTATAAATAGTTTATAGTTAACGTTTCATAATGAAAATCTAGCAAAATCTTATATATATTTAGTATCTTCAGGTAATACATTATAAATGCTAATTATACTATTAATATTTCAGCCAGTATCACTCTTTTTAGTAAATAAATAAAAATATATAGCTTACTATTCGACAGCATCTAAATAGAAATTTATATAAATCCTTAATATACATGTTATATTGTTTGTTTTTATATAAGGCATATAAATATAAGTACTTAAATAAATGAAAATTTATATTACTATTTATTATTTTTAAATCTTTATTGTATAAAGATTTAGTAAGGCTAAGATATCTTTTATCAATATTACATTTAACATTTGTTAGAAATAAATTCCAAAATTATGAAAAGGAAAAATAAAATGCCTAAAATAAATTCCTAAAATTATGAATAAAAATGGAATAATACAGGAAAACATAGTTTTGATAGTACTTATGACCAGTCTCCTACCTCTCATTCTGTACTCTATACTCAATTACAGAATGTAGCTGAGTATTTTACTCTCAAAGCAAAATAGCCAGAAAACATATTTTGTACATTTTATAAATAGATCCACTCTGTCTTTCCATTTTAGAAACAGATCCAGTAAAGAGAAATATTGTCTTTTATAAGAATTACCCTTGATTCCCCAGGACTTTTCTGCAGTTTATTAGGAATATGTATCTGAGTAATATTTCTTATTATTTATAGGCCCTCAATGTCATCTCTTACTTTCTGTTTTTAATAATTTCAGTTACTATTTTATGTTGATTTTATTCTGAACTCCTATATGGTAAATAGTGTACAATTAATTGATATGTAAAACTTTTATTCCAGCTTTATCTTCCACTGTTTTCCAATCCATTTCTCTAATCCAGGACACTTAACAATATGTTAAACTTGCTGTTAGCCTTATTCTAACCTGAGCACCAACTCCAGTTAAAAAAAAAAAAAAAAAAGCAATTGCTTATTTTCTTCAGTTCAGTTCAGTCACTCAGTCGTGTCCAACTCTTTGTGACCCCATGAATCACAGCACGCCAGGCCTCCCTGTCCATCATCAACTCCTGGAGTTCACTCAGACTCAACGTCCATCAAGCCAGTGATGCCATCCAGCCACCTCATCCTCTGTCATCCCCTTCTTCTCCTGCTCCAAATCCCTCCCAGCATCAGAGTCTTTTCCAATGAGTCAACTTTTGCATGAGGTGGCCAAAGTACTGGAGTTTCAGCTTTAGCATCATTCCTTCCAAAGAAATCTCAGGGCTGATCTCCTTCAGAATGGACTGGTTGGATCTCCTTGCAGTCCAAGGGACTCTCAAGAGGCTTCTCCAACACCACAGTTCAAAAGCATCAATTCTTCAGCACTCAGCCTTCTTCACAGTCCAACTCTCACATCCATACATGACCACAGGAAAAACCATAGCCTTGACTAGATGAACCTTTGTTGGCAAAGTAATGTCTCTGCTTTTGAATATGCTATCTTGGTTGGACATAACTTTCCTTCCAAGGAGTAAGCGTCTTTTAATTTCATGGCTTCAGTCACCATCTGCAGTGATTTTGGAGCCCCCCAAAAATAAAGTCTGACACTGTTTCCACTGTTTCCCCATCTATTTCCCATGAAGTGATGGGACTGGATGCCATGATCTTTGTTTTCTGAATGTTGAGCTTTAAGCCAACTTTTTCACTCTCCTCTTTCACTTTCATCAAGAGGCTTCTTAGTTCCTCTTCACTTTCTGCCATAAGGGTGGTGTCATCTGCATATCTGAGGTTATTGATATTTCTCCTGGCAATCTTGATTCCAGCTTGTGCTTCTTCCAGCCCAGCATTTCTCATGATGTACTCTGCATATAAGTTAAATAAGCAGGGTGACAATATACAGACTTGACGTACTCCTTTTTCTATTTGGAACCAGTCTGTTGTTCCATGTCCAGTTCTAACTGTTGCTTCCTCACCTGCATACAAATTTCTCAAGGGGCAGGTCAGTTGGTCTGGTATTCCAATCTCTTTCAGAATTTCCCACAGTTTATTGTGATCCACACAGTCAAAGGCTTTGGCATAGTCAATAAAGCAGAAATAGATGTTTTTCTGGAACTCTTTTGCTTTTTCCATGATCCAGCGGATGTTGGCAATTTGATCTCTGGTTCCTCTGCCTTTTCTAAAACCAGCTTGAACATCTGGAAGTTCACGGTTCACATATTGCTGAAGCCTGGCTTGGAGAATTTTGAGCATTACTTTACTAGCATGTGAGATGAGTGCAATTGTGCGGTAGTTTGAGCATTCTTTGGCATTGCCTTTCTTTGGGATCGGAATGAAAACTGACCTTTTCCAGTCCTGTGGCCACTGCTGAGTTTTCCAAATTTGCTGGCATATTGAGTGCAGCACTTTCACAGCATCATCTTTCAGGATTTGAAATAGCTCAACTGGAATTCCATCACCTCCTCTAGCTTTGTTCGTAGTGATGCTTTCTAAGGCCCACTTGACTTCACATTCCATAATGTCTGGCTCTAGGTCAGTGATCACACCATCGTGATTATCTGGGTCATGAAGATCTTTTTTGTACAGTTCTTCTGTGCATTCTTGCCACCTCTTCTTGATATCTTCTGCTTCTGTTAGGTCCATACCTTTTTTGTCCTTTATCGAGCCCATCTTTGCATGAAATATTCCCTTGGTATCTCTATTTTTCTTGAAGAGATCTCTAGTCTTTCCCATTCTGTTGTTTTCCTCTATTTCTTTGCACTGATCGCTGTGGAAGGCTTTTTTATTTCTTCTTGCTATTTTTGGAACTCTGCATTCAAATGCTTATATCTTTCCTTTTCTCCTTTGCTTTTCACTTCTCTTCTTTTCACAGCTATTTGTAAGGCCTCCCCAGACAGCCATGTTGCTTTTTTGCATTTCTTTTCCATGGGGATGGTCTTGATCCCTGTCTCCTGTACAATGTCACGAACCTCCCTTTGTTGGCTTCCCAGGTGGCTCAGTGGATAAAGAACCTGCCTGCAATGCAGGAGATGTGGGTTCAGTCTTTGGGTCAGGAAGATCCCATGGAGAAAGGAATGGCTACCCACTCCAGTATTCTTACCTAAAGAATCCCATGGACAGAGGAGCCTGGTGTACTACAGTCCATAGCGTCATAAAGAGTTGGACACAGCCGAGCAGCTGAGCATGCATGCACATTCCCTTTGTAGTGGGCACTGTATTTGCTTTCCCAAATTGGATGACTCCTTACCTCTAAGATCTGCTTGGAAGTTCTTGTTTGTTTGTTTGTTTTAATTTCAAGGTTACATTCATTGCTTCAATTCTATCCTGATGATCAGTACAAATGTGAAGTCATAAATCTCAGAATGTTGCAATTTCCAGACTGGAATGTCGAACTTTGCCCTCTTGTCAGAAAATTGGCCATCATCTTCTCTAGGTATTCTTGTCATTGACTATCACTTGAGGGACCCTCATTCTGAACAACACAGACTTTTGCTTAAATACACTTCCTCATACCCTCTGTGATTATTTACATACATAAGTAACTATTTAACTATTAAATATACAATAAAGGCTGAGGAAAACTGTGAACAGAAGTCTATTAATCCTTTACAAGTTTGTAGTACATGATCTCAGATCAATGCTTTGAAGATAAATTTTGATTTTCAGGATAGCAAGTCTTTTGATTCAATCTTACTTTTTACAAGTGGAAGGTTTTAAAATTGACCTAAAAAATAACACAACTATGAAGGAAGTGCATTATTGCCATCTTTCATGTAAAAAACAGTTACTTAAAATGGAAACTTCATCTCTTTATCAGCTTTATATAAATGCTGATTATTTAATGTGCCAGTGAACAAAGGCAATTAAATGGAATCTTCCATGTTAATGGAAAATGGAGGTTGCCAAGTCATCTCAATTATTTATATTCAGATTCAACTTGCAGCTTAGTATATAAAGGAAGATTAATAGGTATATAAAGTGAAGAAATACAAGACCATTCTCTTATTCCTGCCACATACTCATGTCCTTTTACTATTCATTAAATCAGTCATATACAAATGTAAATGTGTTGTGCTTATGACTTCATTACATACCCTGAAACATCTTATGGAAATATTTTCTGCCATATTCATTTATAATACAGACCACAAAACATTTCTTCTGTGGTAAAGACCACAGTGAAAATATCAGTTATGCAAATAAACTTTGTGAAATGTTACACATTTTCAGCAAAATGCTAAGAAGTTATCTAAAGTCCCTGGTAAATATATATATTTGTCCTTGCTGTCACAAAATAGTGTGGAAAACAAGGGATTTTAACAAGAACTTGAAAGAGAATTTAGGAACTAGAACAACTAAAGAAATACCAAATTGGTTTGAAATTAAAAATTAAAGTTGGAATATGATTTTTGTACTGATAAAGATATGAGATGTGATCAGTAAGACATCCACAGTCTTTTGATTTTGTCAGTTCCCTAAGTTCTTTGAGGAAACAGAAGTACTGACTTCATTACCACCCTGAGGTCCTGGTGTAAAATCCAGAGTATTGTGTACAACATACTCATGAATAAAGCTGATTAAAGACAGGATAATTAATTCACTATAGTGTTACTTTTTATACTTTTGATATTGTAGTGGCATATGAAATAAAACCACCCTTTTGAAAATGTCTTTATTGATTAAAAAATGGCAAGTTAGTTCGACCCATTGTCTGGCAAAGTCCTGTATTTATTCTCATTTCAACTGAATCAAATAAAGTAGCTACAGCTAATTAAGACAAGCAGACAACAGCTAAGGCAGATTGTAATTCTAGCAACAAATGACAGCCTGCCGTTCATTCTTTATTTCTCTGCAGTACTATTTTCATTGACTTTTCTAAAGGTAAACCTTTGTACAGTAACAGAGTGATCACTTGTGCCCCCTTATTTCATGAGCTAACTCCCTGCTGTGGAGGTATATGCAGGACATTATGTTTTAAATAAATCAAATGATGAAAGAAATAACAGTTTATGGATCATGGTCTGTTTTTATAAAGAAATAATGTTTAATTAGGAGGACACTGGAATTTAAATACATAAAGACTCACCTCCCTTCTAAATATCCTCCCTTCTTTTGTAAAAGAGAATGGGAACTACTCTAACTCACTAAATTTTCACTATTCAATCAAAAGCACTTCTAATTTTTTGTCTTTTCAGGTATTATTCTAACAAATAATTGAGACTAGCCTAATTGAATTTTCTAAGTGATTGTATATCTTGATAATAAAATACTAGTGGGTAGATTAAAAAAAGCTCTCCAGAACACATTTGGGGAAATGATTAGAATACACATGCAGCATGATTAAAACAAATTAACCCACACATTTATTCAGGCACACAGTCATCCCTCATGATGAGCCCCTGCTTTGCATTGGTTACTGAACTTAGTCTAGGGCCTTCAGGAATGACAGACAAAACCTAATTCTGGCCTTGAAATAGCCTACAATCTATTGAGAAAAGGGCATGAAAACAAACGAAAGTCCCAGAGTTAAATTTTAACATGGAGTTGTATATCAAGTGCATAAAGGTGCACATGCTTGAAATATCTAGAGGACTCAGAGTAAATTCATAGAAAATGCTACATAAGTCCTGAAAATTAGAGCATGAGTAGGAATACACCAGACATTCAAACAGGGGTAAGTGGTTCAGATGATGAGGATATTCTGTACTAAAATAAGGAGGTGTATCAGCACTGCTGATTCAGCCAGGGTGAGATGGTGAGATGGAAGAGCAGAGGGTAGGCAAATATGAGGCTGGACAAATAGCAGAAGCCAGATCATGGAAGGCCTTGAAGGCTTGGCAAATGAGCTAAAATTTCACCTAGCAAATGACAAGGAGTCACAGGTAATGTTTTGGTAAGATCACACTAGGAAAAAGGTAAGTGTAGGAGAGATGTTAGTTACGAGTGGAATTCAGTGAGGAGACGACTCCAACAGCTGAGAGAGAGACCACGGGGTCCTTAATCAAGGCATAGCTCCGGGAGTGGAAAGAGAATACAGTTAAGAAAGATATTGATACAATAAATTTGACAGTGTTTGATTGTTGGATGGATGTGAAGAGAGGAGAAAGACAATGAAGAAGTAAATATCTTAGAGTTTCAATTTCCAAAATCAATAACCTCCCCATAGTCATTTGAATGACAAAGCCAATCAACAGTCATTATTGATATGTGTTGCAATAATAATGTATGCGTTGCAACCTTGTCAAGGAACACATGTAGTATTATATATCAACATTAAGAATGGTATTTGTAAGCTACCTGGATTACAGGTTTGTTAATTATTAAGATTCATGGCATATTCACGAGGGAGGGGACATATGTAAACCTAATGCCAATTCATGCTGATGTATGGCAGAAACCATCACAGTATTGCAAAGTAATTATCCTCTAACTAAGAAACAAAAAAAAAGATGCATGGCATATTGGGAGCACTGGGAAGGAGTTCCAGGATATAGCTGAATTTAAAATTTACCTTGAGGTGTTTGTACTAGATTTTATTATCTTAAACTAAGATTGCTGGAAACTCAATAAATCAATTGATGAATAATCAATTGGTGAATGTAACCATTGCCAAACTCTGATGAGTTCAAAAAAGTGAATTCCCACCCTATGGTAATTGTGCCTGGGAAAATAGACATCTGGTCAGAAGATGGGGTGAAATGCCATTTGATTATGGGGTAAAGGACAGTGATAATGTTCACTGAAGGGGACTTTCCCACTCCCAAGGGGATGGATATGTAAAATAATTAATAAAGGATGAGCAGTAGAGAAAGGGTTTTATGATGTGGGTTCATGTCTGTGTTAGTTGCTCAACTGCGTCTGCCTCTTTGCAACTCCATGGACTGTAGCCTGCCAGGCCCCTCTGTCCATTGGATTCTCCAAGGAGTTGGTAGCCATGTCCTTTAGGGAAGATCCTTAAAGCACTACCTGGCTGGCAGTTTGTGGGCATGGGAAAGAGTGGAAGAAAGGTGATGGGAGTTAAAAACAAAACTTTATCTGTGTGAAGGAAGAGGGTTGGGCTTCCTTCCTTTCTGATGAGATCAGGCTTGGATGTACTATGTGACTTGGTTTCCTGATTGGGTTTATACCAAATAAAGATAAAGTTCTACTGAGCTACTACTAACATTAATACCTTTAATAAGATGTCCTAGACCATTGAAGAAGGAACTACAACTATGGGAGAAATAGTCTTGTATTCAAGTCACTTAGCAGATAAATACTTAGCCCAGGGGTCAATTAAGGTGCTAAGTCAACCAGAAAAATTCTTATGAATCTCATTCATTGTTCCTTTTTATAGCTCAAATATAAAGAAAGTGAAAGTCTAAGCACTGTGATCTTACATAGTGACAAATGACTATGATACTGATAATAATAGGTCTTGCTCCAACTCTAGGGATTTTGCTGATATCTATTTCTTAATGGGACCATAGGGGGAAAAAAAAGAACAAGGGATATATAAACACTGAGATCTCATGAATTGACTAAAGGGAATGTTGCCAACTTTACAATGCTAGGCTATAATTCTTCTCTTTTCTAACTAGAATCCTCTTAATTTCCTTACTCTGTTCACAGAGCAAATAGCTTATTAATTTCTTTTCCTTTAATAACTAGGACAATGCTTACAATATAAACTTAAATGGAAAAGAAGAGAATACTCATACAAGGTATAAATATACCAACATTTTTATACAGATCTCATACTGTTTTTTTTTAATAAGCCTGCACTATTTATAATTAATTAATTTCATATAATAAAATATCTTACATATAATCTTTTATATTATATAATACTATATAATGAAAATATTTTAAAAGATAATGTCAATTTTCCAAAAGGAAAATTGTAAAAAAAAAAGTCATCAGTCTGCATCCATTTTAAAAGGTCTTTATTTTGAGAGCGAATTTTATGTTTATTTCCAAAATACTTTGTGTTCCATGCTCTATTTATAAATATAAAAACATAAATACCTGGCAGACATTTTTAGGTAAAAAATTTCCAGAAAATGCTCACTTAGGGAAATTTATCTTCAGTCATTCATTTAAAAAATGTTCTCCTTTAAGCCTTCTGATGAAACTTATATTTTCCAGAAACTCAAATAAAAATATATAAATAAAAAGGCAATTATCTCTTATACTTTATTTCTTTTTTCTTATTTAAGATCTATTTGAAAAGTTATTTCATGACAACAACAAAGAAGAGAGTGTTGGCATTAGAAATTCTTCTGAAGATGTCAATATCTATGGATTATATACAATGCCCAGAATTTTCAATAAATAGGCTAATCATTTTCTCATCAATGCATTTTTGTTCTATCACTTTTCCATTCCACTAAATTACTTGTCAGTACAGAAGAAGGGCAGAACTGAGGAATGGACTAGAAAGAAAAAACCCAAACTGCATTCATCCTAACACTCTTGTCTTTTTGATCCATTTTATGAAAATCAATTCTCTCTGAGAGCCCTTACCTTTCTAGATAAGAAATTAATTTACCTTCCTTTGAATGCATCTTCTTTCAATAGTCTACTTAAAGTTATTTGAATTTTCAGGGGATGACATGTAGCATCATACAGGAATCATACAGAAATACAGAGTACAAAAGTAAGGCTGGATAATTTTTGTGATTCTGATATATATAAAAAAGGACACTAATTCTTGGACACATCAGTGGAAGTCTTAAAGTATGAAAGTGTTAAGACTGTCATGATACTTATTAATATACTTTTCCTAAAACCATTCGACAACGTTTTGAATAATGAATAACAAAATCCATCTTGAAATTAAAGAAAGGTAAAAGGAGTTAGAAAGCATATATGGAAAAGTATATACATGACTAAAATAATATAAAAGGTAGTATATATTTTAATTTTTAAAAGTAACATTGTCTATTAGGTGCCAAAAGTTTGATTCACCATCTTAAAACTGGGGATAAACTATAATATTTGTAATTAATTCTTAGTTGTATTTTATTTTTAATCTGGATGTACTTCAGAGGAAAAATACCTTCATTTTTAGGTAATGTATTTTCCTCCCAATAAAGTCTCTCAAATAAAACTTAAGATAAAACTAAAATACTAGAACTAGTCAATCACCTATTTTTATACAAAGGAGTAGAATTCTCCTCATAAGTTTTTTTTTTAATTAATGTGGATATAAGACATTTTCAAATTCTAGTAGTTTATTTTATTTATTTTCACAGTCTCTGTGAAGAAACTCAGTTTGTATTACTAAATCTTCTTCAAAGGGAAAAGAAATAACAAATTTTCCCTTATTTTGCTACAACATTAAAAACATACTTTGAAGCCCCATTGAAACAATTAATGCGAACATCGCAACTATAGTAGAAAAGGCTTTTCCACACATCAGGATAGAGGATGTTTCTGCTTACAAAGTTTCCCTTTAGAAAGATACTTTTTAATGACCTAGGAAATACAAATATTGCCAAAGTACTGAGCTATTTTCTAAATTACAGCAGTAACTTTGTTTAAAGAAAATAGATTAATGAGAATTTATCAGACATTTAGAATTTATTAAATAGTACAGTATAAAATTACTTGGTCCTATAAGGTAGCCAGTAGCTACATTTGGCTATTGAGAACCTGAAGTGTGACTAGTCAGAACTAACACATAAAGTGCCAAGTACAAACCAACTTTCAAAGATTTAGTTAAAAAAAAGAATGTAAAATATCTCACTCATAATTTTATATTGATTGTATAAACAATGACATTTTGGTATAATGGGTTAAATAAAATAAATTAATAATATTGAAATTTATCTTTTGTGTATGCTTTTTAACATAGCTATAAGAAAATTTGAAATTATGTACCTATATTGCATTAGATTTTCATTGGCAGAACTGGTATAAGCAACAAAAGTTATGTAAGAATGTATCCTTTTATGGTTTATGCATTAATGTAGATTTTAGGTTTAAAACTAAGACTTGAAAATAACAAGTGTGATTATTGGTTAATCTGGAAACTTAAACAGTAAGTTCAGGGGAAAATTTTGTCGTTTATATGACATCAGATATCAGAAATCAACATGGTGAAGAGTAATCGTATATTGGTAGTTAAGATCAGAAGGACAACTTTCAGGTTAATATCTTCTTTTCAAGTCTCTAATTTATCCTATATATGGCACTAACTAACTAGAGAAATCCCTTACATTGTAGTATTCTAACAGTAGTTGTAATGCTTTTTGAGATACATGGATAAAAGTCTAAATTACCATGTAAAATAGATTTAGAAAATTTTTGTTAATAGAATTATTTGCAACTGTGCTTCTGATAGCATGCCTTTAACACTGATAACTAAACCAAAGTTTGGATCCAGAGGATTCATAATTTATGTAATGTTACTTTGAATTACGCAAACTTATCTTTAAAGTGGGTATTCATACCGTCATAAATCCATCCAGCAAACCTGAGTCGGGTTTCGGAGGTGCCTGCAACCGTTCCATGGACCACTTTTCAATGATGGAAGAGACTTGTGTATTTTCTGTATTTAATATTCTGAACCCTGTCATGTTAACACCACTGTATCGATAGGGTTCCACATCAAGAGCAAAGAGGTCCTAAAGGAAAAATTTCATTGTGTTAATATCAAGAGAAAATATTCATAGGCAAGTATAATTGAAATAATCATGCATTCTTGCTCCCCTTAGGATAGTTAACACCACAGTGCTTCAAATGATGTTTAATGTCAAAAATCACCAAGATTTAAATACACTTATTGTCATGTTTTGTCGCTGTGCATATATATATATATACATATATATATATATACTCTACTTAAACATGTACATATATACATATTATTTCAATTCCACTAATGGAACAATAGGCTTTTCTACAAACTTCCTATAAAGTTTGCATAAGCTTTCTTCTCTATGTTAGGGATAGCTTGCCCTTAAATTTTATGCATTTGTGTTTTACATTTAACTGACTATAAGTATGCAGAGTACATCATGAGAAACTCTGGGCTGGAGGAAGCACAAGCTAGAATCAAGACTGCCAGGAGAAATATCAATGACCTCAAATATGCAGATGACAACACCCTTATGGCAGAAAGTGAAGAAGAACTAAAGAGCCTCTTAATGAAAGTGAAAGAGGAGAGTGAAAAAGTTGGCTTAAAGCTCAACATTCAGAAAACGAAGATCATGGCATCTGGTCCCATCACTTCATGGCAAATAGATGGGGAAACAGTGGAAACAGTGGCTGACTTTATTTTTCTGGGCTCTAAAATCACTGCGCATGGTGATTGCAGCCATGAAATTAAAAGACGCTTACTCCTTGGAAGCAAAGTTATGACCAACCTAGATAGCATATTAAAAAGCAGAGACATTACTGTGTCAACAAAGGTCTGTCTAGTCAAGGCTATGGTTTTCCCATGGTCATGTATAGATGTGTGAGTTGGACTCTAAAGAAAGCTGAGTGCCGAAGAATTGAGGCTTTTGAACTGTGGTGTTGGAGAAGACTCTTGAGAGTCCCTTGGACTGCAAGGAGATCCAACCAGTCCATCCTAAAGGAGATCAGTCCTGGGTGTTCATTGGTAGGGCTGATTTTGAATCTGAAACTCCAATACTTTGGCCACCTGATGCATTTGAAAAGACCCTGCTGCTGGGAAAGATTGAGGGCAGGAGGAGAAAGGGACGACAGAGGATGAGATGGTTGGATGGCATCACTGACTCAACGGACATGAGTTTGGGTGGACTCTGGGAGTTTGTGATGGACAGTGAGGCCTGGTGTGCTGCGGTTCATGGGGTCACAAAGAGTTGGACATGACTGAGCGACTGAACTGAACTGACTATATTTCCATAACTTGCTTCTTTGATGATTGCCATTTTTGTGTTATCTGCCTTGCCTTTTATTTTTAAGAAATAAGTTATGATATATGGCTTCTAGCTTATTATATCAAAGCTGAGGGAAAAAAACCAAAACTGGGCTTATCGGTTAGAGAACACTGATAGTTCCACTCTACTCAGCAACTCCCCTACAAATAACCCTTTAGATTGTGGTTGCCCTTTCCACTCTCTATATAGTGAATGCTCTGGATCTGCCCTTTGGTTTCCCCAGGGGATAGAAGGTTAAAGCTGTCAGGGCAGTCAGATGTCACTGGGAGAACATTCAAGATGTGGGACTTCTGCCCTCTTTGAGTTAGCATTAGTCATCCTTAGATATTGAGGACAACAATATCAATAATGAGAACCACTGAGAATTAGGCAGGGCAAGATCAATGCCATCAGGCCTGGGCTGGGCATAGCTTGCCTTAGACCCAGACAACTGTACAGACTAGATGAAGTTAAGTGAAGTGAAAGTTGTTCAGTTGTATCTCTTTGCGATCCCATAGACTATACAGTCCACAGAATTCTTCAGGTCAGGATACTGCAGTCGGTAGCCTTTCCCTTCTCCAGGGGATCTTCCCAACCCTGGTCTCCCACATTGCGGGTGGATTCTTTACCAGCTGAGCCACAAAGGAAGCCCTAGACTAGATATAGGAACTAAATTCACTCGAGAGAAGCTGACAGTAGCCTGAGTTCTGCTGTGTGCTGTGAAAAAAATAAGGAACTTTCAGGTTTTTAATATTCAAAGTTTGCAGTCTAGCCAAGGAGAGTCTCTCTCTCTTTGGTTATATATATGGCTATATATATAGACACACACACACAGCAATGCAATATATGCTAAGGGACAAAAGAGCACAAGTGCAAGCAGTCAGAAGCAATGACAAATGCAAGAATGACAATGACAAATGACAGAAGCAAGACAAATGATTTTCAATCAATTTTTATAGTCAGAAACAGCTTCATAGAGCAGATGGGATCTGAGCTGCCATTAAAGAATGGCCATGCTTTTGATAGGCAAAAGGAGACCAAATGTCAGTAGAGACACAAAAATTAGAAAATATAAAAGCTACTCAGGAGATTAAACCATTTTTGTCCATAAGAGAATTCATAAAGGAGAACAGCAACAAAAGAAAGTGGGGAAGTTAGGTTAGATTCAAACTATAAAAGGCCTTCAATTATAGACTAATGAGTTCTATATATACTAGTTTTTTTTTTTTTACCCATTTTTTTTCCTTTTTAAGAGATACTTTTGATTTCCCAAAATCTTATGATTATGGTATAACTGAGTTGCAAAGCATTGAAATATAATTTGTTGACAAGTGAAGGCTCCTACTCATTCTCCATGAGCCCATGACTAAGTTTCCCATGGGCTGCAAAAAGCCACCTGGTAAGAAGTTATAAAGAGATACAGCAGAGTTAACCTTAGTATTTACCAGTAAAATACAACCTACTGTGTGAAGCATCTTTATTGGAGAAGAATTGTTTTTATAAGAAGCTACTGTATTCAACTAAATTTTAATAATTTGTTCTGATAAATTTAAGACTCCTAAAAGCAAGAAGATCAACTGGAAAACTTTTGAGTTAACAATGAAAGAGCATTGGTGATACTGGTGATTGCAACAAGAAGATGCATACTAGAGACACTACCCTAAGCCTGGCATGCTGTAGCCCATGGGGTAGCAAAGAGTCTAACATGACCAAGTGGCTGAACTGAACTGAACTGAGAGACACTACAGAGGAAAAATCAGTAGAATTGGTTGGGGATACAGGAGTCAAAGATAATAGAAGTTTTGAGAATTCAGAAGATGAGTCAATTGAGAGGACAATGCATTAAGGTTTAAATAACCTGAAATTATATTAAAGCCACAACAATTAGAAATGCTCTGCAATGCAGCAATATACAACAATTCGGGAATGTTACAGATGGGCATTTAGATCTCAGCTGAACAAAGGTAATGATTAAAGCTATAAAAACATACCACTTTTGAAGAAAATAATTTAAGAAGATAAAAGAAAATAAGATACAGGCCCAAATTTGGAATACTCTTGTACTGGGAGGTGGACAGAAGAGAACTAGTGACAGAGACAGACACCAGTTTCACAGTGAATGGAAAACCAGGGTAATGTGTTGGTAAGAAATAGAGCTAAGAGTAAGTAGATTTGATAAAAACCAAAAGTCAGGTTTGCATGCATATTAAGAAAAAACTGTGTAGTGAGTATTAAAGACAAAAGATAAAGGTAACATTCAATTTGCTATTTGCAAATTAGCTCATATATACTCAAAAAATCCAACTTAACATATGCAAAAACAAAATAGAAATTTAATCTACTAAAGAAGCAGCTTAAATAAATGTGATTTTTGTTAAGTCAATAGAGCTAACAACATAAGAATTTATGCTTTTCTAAAACATTGATTTCTCAGCAAACTAATCTTAAAATCCATGATGTCCTGAAAGTCTTCTAAGCAATATAAAAATAAGACACATTATTTTGAATTGGTATCTGAAATTATATTATTTTAAAATCATCAGCTTCCCGCCAAGAATCATTAGTTATCTGTGATGATAATTCCTCTTGGGTTTTATCAAAATAAAATAAATTCTAACTATAAAAGTGCTGCCATTATATTACTTCTTCCCACTCAAAACCCATTTTTCAGCCTGAAATTCATTATAAGAAACTTTAGAGTATTATGTTTATATTTTTCATAAATTACTTACCAGTGTGGTAAAGATATAATGGTAGTATTCTGTCATCATTCCCATAGCTAATGCCTAAGAAGTAAA
This sequence comes from Bubalus bubalis, assembly GCF_019923935.1. Classification (NCBI taxonomy): domain Eukaryota; kingdom Metazoa; phylum Chordata; class Mammalia; order Artiodactyla; family Bovidae; genus Bubalus; species Bubalus bubalis. Next base: position 56,005,077 of record NC_059166.1, on the reverse strand, counting down.
AAATAAAATAAATATTAAAATATTAACATTGAAGGTACATATTACATGAAATACATTATGTCAATAAGACAAATGAGAAGAAAATAGTTAATATATAATGAAGAATCAGTGTATAATATTCAGGTTACACTAAAATTGGGTCAAATTAAGTCTTTTTTCCATAGTTAAAGAAGATTAGTGGTTAGGAAGGAATTTCTGAACTAGTTCTCTTGATAGAAAAACTATTATTTGAATATTTGCAATCGTAAGGCTTATAGCTTTACATATTAAAAGAGGCATTAAATTTGAAACAAAACCTGAAATTAGGAGAAGGAAACGGCAACCCACTCCAGTGTTCTTGCCTGGAGAATCCCAGGGACGGGGGAGCCTGATGGGCTGCTGTCTATGGGGTTGCACAGAGTCGGACACGACTGAAGCGACTTAGCAGCAGCATAGAGTATATAAAGCACTCCTACAACTCAACAATAAAAAAGAACAATCCCAACTAAAAAACAAATGGGCAAAGGAACTAAATAGACATTTCTCAAAAGAAGATATACAGATGACCAACAAGGATTAAATCTGTTCTATATCACTAATCTTTAGAGAATGTTATTAAAACCACAATGAGATACTTTACATCCATTACGACAGTTATTACATACTTAAAAAGGAACAGAAAATAACAAGTATTGATGAGGATGTGGAGAAACTGGGACTCTCGTGTATTGCTGATGGAAATGTAAAATGGTGCAGCCATTGTATGGCTGGTCCCTCAAAAAATAAACATAGAATTTCTATATCCTCTAGCAATTCCATTTTTGGGTATATGCCCAAAAGAATTGAAAGCAGGGAATTGAATAGATATTTGTATGATCATTTTTGTAACAGCATTATTCACAATAGCCTAAAAGTGGAAACAACCAAAATGTCCCTTGACAGATGAATGGATAAACGAAATGTGGTGTATACATGCAATGAAATAATGTTTAGTCTTAAAAAGGAAGGGAATTTTGACACATTTCACAACACGAATGAACCCTGAAGATGTGCAAAGTGAAATAAGCCAGACACAGAAGGACAAATATCATATGATTCCGCTTGTATAAGTGGTACTTAAAGTAGTCAAGTTTATAGAGATATAAAATAGAATGGTGGTAGTGAAGGGGTTGGGGCAAGGGGAAATGGGAAATTATTATTTAATGGGTATAGAGTTTTAATCTGGGAAGATGATGATGTTCTGGAGATGAATGGTGGTCAAGGTTGGACAACACTGTGAATGTATTTAATGTCATGAACTGTACACCTGAGAGTGGTTAAATGGTAAATCTTATGTTATGTATATTTTCCCACAATAAAAATGATTTTTACATCTAAAAAAAAAACAAAAACCTGAAATTAGCACGTCCTAGTTCATTATGTTTCTAATGTCCCTACTACAAATATCGTAATAAGGAACACATTTTATTTTGTTGAAAAGTGTTACTCGGTAAGGAAAAGAGTGTTCCAAAGTACAATACCAACAGAATTTTTTTTAGCATTTTAGACATTTTCTTAGTATTAATGAAGCAAAGGTAAATCACCACGGTACAGATAAAGTGGTGTTTTTTTTTGCTTTTTATTAATAGGTCAATTGAAATTTACTATATTTTATTTCACACCTCTACAGCCCTTGTCAATTTTAGGCCATCAGTCCTAAAACAAGGGCTTCTGGAGTAGAACTTCCAGTCATAAGCATCAATTTCCTCTCTGAAAATAGAGAATGCATTTGAAATAGCTGTTTTATCAGTGAACAGTATTTGGTGATGATAGTTGATAATGATGCATTTTTGAGCTGAATGAAGAGCTCTTAGTAAACAAGTATTCTCAGGTGCATCTAACACTCTTCTACAAACAACTAACTACTCAAATTGGTTTACTAAGTGGCTGCCCTAGCTACATCCTCTGCATTCTGTATTAACCAATTAGGTCTAATAAAATTTGTGTTTCTACAAATTAATATCTATCAGTCAAGAAAAGATAGATGCTTTTTGAAAATTTTGGGGGACATATAAAATGTACTTTTTAAAAAGGAAGAAACATTTGTTAGTGAAAGTTGGCATCAAAGAATTGAGCAGAGGAAAGGAACTTAGAAAGTGTGATGTTGTGACTTATAATAAGAAAATATGTATTTAGTCTTCATTCCCACTTCTGGCACAGAGCTCCAGAAACTCTTGGAATTTCCCAAATGATAAAAGCAATGGGAACAACTTTTGTTATTATAGTTGGTCTCTTTTCTTCATTTCCTGAAATTACTTCAGAGCCATAAAAGTGAAATGAATGCCTTGTTAATTTGACAAGCACCTTTAAATCACAACTGAGTTTATGTGAAAAGAGGTGATTTGGGGAAATCCCCTAAAGATTGCAGGTGCGGGAGGGGGTTGCTTATTGTCAGGAAAGCAACCTTGTTAAAGGAAAGTAGGAACTTCCAGTTCTACCCCCTTCTGCCCCCTTAACTCTTGAAAGGGAAGAGGGGCTGGAGATAGAGTTCAATCACCACAAGGCAACGATTCAATCAGTCATGCCTATGTACTGAAGAAGTGAAGTCGCTCAATCGTGTCCAACTCTTTGAGACCCCATGGACTGTAGCCTACTACTGCTCCTCCGTCCATGGGATTTTCCAGGCAAGAGTACTGGAGTGGGTTGCCATTTCCTTCTCCAGAGGATCTTCCTGACCCAGGGATCGAACCCAGGTCTCCCGCACTGTAGGCAGACGCTTTACCGTCTGAGCCACCAGGGAAGTCTCAGGAATGCCTATGTACTGAAGCCTCCATAAAAACCTAAAGGAGAGGATCTGGAGAGTTTCCAAATTGAAGAACATGTGACTATGCAAGGAGAGTAGATTATTCAGATGGGGCATGGAAGCTCCTTTTCCTCTCCCCATATTTTGACCTATGCACCTTTTCTATCTGCTTGTTACTGAGTTATGTCCTTTCATAATAAACTGGGAATCTGGTAAGAAAAATGTTTCTGTGAGCTACTCTAGCAAGTTAAACAAACCTGCTGCTGCTGCTGCTGCTGCTAACTTGCTTCAGTCGTGTCCGACTCTGTGCGACTCCATAGATGGCAGCCCACCAGGCTCCCCCGTCCCTGGGATTCTCCAGGCAAGAACACTGGAGTGGGTTGCCATTTCCTTCTCCAATGCATGAAAGTGAAAAGTGAAAATGAGGTCGCTCAGTCGTGTCCGATTCTTAGCAACCCCATGGACTGCAGCCTACCAGGCTCCTCCATCCATGGGATTTTCTAGGCAAGAGTACTGGACTGGGGTGCCATTGCCTTCTCCTAAACAAACCTAAGGAGGGGATTTTAGAAATGTCCAATCTATAGCCAATGGGTCAGAAGCATAGGTGATAACCTGGATCTGTGGTTGGCATCTGAGGTGGTGGGGGAGGGGGGAGAAAGACGGTCTTATGTTAATAGAACTAAGCCCTTAACCTGTGGAGGCTGATGCTATCTCTGGATAGATACTGTCAAAATTGAGTTGGATTGTAGGACAATGAGCTTGTGGTGTGGGGAACACCCTCCCCTACCCTCCACAAGCATAGTTGAATAGGATGTACAGCCTTTAGGAAACAAATAATGTTTCCTGAATTGGTCACAATAAACTGTGGAAAATTCTGAAAGAGATGGGAATACCAGACCAACTGACCTGCCTCTTGAGAAATTTGTATGCAGGTCAGGAAGCAACAGTTAGAACTGGGCATGGAACAGACTGGTTCCAAATAGGAAAAGGAGTATGTCAAGGCTATATATTGTCGCCCTGTTTATTTAACTTATATGCAGAATACATCATGAGAAACACTGGACTGGAAGAAACACAAGCTGGAATCAAGATTGCCGGGAGAAATATCAATAACCTCAGATATGCAGATGACACCACCCTTATGGCAGAAAGTGAAGAGGAACTCAAAAGCCTCTTGATGAAAGTGAAAGTGGAGAGTGAAAAAGTTGGCTTAAAGCTCAACATTCAGAAAACGAAGATCATGGCATCTGGTCCCATCATTTCATGGGAAATAGATGGGGAAACAGTGGAAACAGTGTCAGACTTTATTTTTTTGGGCTCCAAAATCACTGCAGATGGTGACTGCAGCCATGAAATTAAAAGACGCTTACTCCTTGGAAGGAAAGTTATGACCAACCTAGACAGCATATTCAAAAGCAGAAACATTACTTTGCCAACAAAGGTTCATCTAGTCAAGGCTATGGTTTTTCCTGTGGTCATGTATGGATGTGAGAGTTGGACTGTGAAGAAGGCTGAGTGCTGAAGAATTGATGCTTTTGAACTGTGGTGTTGGAGAAGCCTCTTGAGAGTCCCTTGGACTGCAAGGAGATTCAACCAGTCCATTCTGAAGGAGATCAGCCCTGGGATTTCTTTGGAAGGAATGATGCTAAAGCTGAAACTCCAGTACTTTGGCCACCTCATGCGAAGAGCTGACTCATTGGAAAAGACTCTGATGCTGGGAGGGATTGGGGGCAGGAGGAGAAGGGGATGACAGAGGATGAGATGGCTGGATGACATCACTGACTCGATGGACGTGAGTCTGAGTGAACTCCGGGAGTTAGTGATGGACAGGGAGGCCTGGCGTGCTGCGATTCATGGGGTCGCAAAGAGTCAGACACGACTGAGCGACTGATCTGATCTGATATGAGCCAAAAATAAACAATTATATGAGCCAATAACACTGATAAAGTTTTCATTTAAGCAAAATGAGAGAAAATGTTTATAAATAAAAATTTACAAGATTATCTTTGTAGAAGGTATTCATTGTTCCTGATGGATATGCAGTAAAAGTTTCTCAACTTCAGAACTACTCAGTGACAGCTCAGCATCACCCATGTCAATATTTTTCACTTTATGAATTCAATAGGCATAGAAATATATATAGAGATATATGAAAGAAATAGCAATTCAGATGTATAACTATAAATAACAGTTACATAATGCCTAAAAAGTGTTAGGTACTATTCTAAGCACACTGCATATTTTAATCAATTTAAGCTTCATTAAAAAACCTATGAAGTAGCTCCTATTATCATACTTATTTTACAGGTGAAGAAACTAAGACATAATAAGAATGAATAAATTAGCCAACAAATTGAGAGAACATGTAAAGATGAACTCCAGGTCTTTAACTCCTGGAGCTGGTATTTGCGGCATAATCTATGCCTTTTATAAAGGAGTATATTTTATATTCCCAAAGATATAGATTCATTTTACAATCTACACATTCTAAAAATTTGGCTGTTTCCTCCTTGATAATTTGAAAACCTGGGAATCTCAGGCCAATATTGGAAATTGTGTTTTGGAGGAGAGTGGGATACAGTTAAGGAGACAGTGTTCTACACCAGCTGGAGGTTTTTTCCTCGTCTTCTTGAGAAGAAAACTGTAAGGAATAACTGAGGACTGTGTGTGCCTTTCATTGATCTCCCTTAAGTCTTTGATACTGAAAACAAGAGTCAGTTATGGACTTTGAACTAAGATCTAAGTAGAGAAGTTTAGCTATAACATGAACAAAAGTGAACAACTCGGATACTCTCTCGGAAGGTGAGCTAGGAATTTCCAATGGGAATTTAAAAAGATGTAAAATATCATGTATGAAACGAGTTGCCAGTGCAGGTTCGATGCATGATACTGGATGCTTGGGGCTGGTGCACTGGGATGACCCAGAGGGATGGAATGGGGAGGGAGGAGGGAGGAGAGTTCAGGATGGGGAACACATGTATACCTGTGGCAGATTCATTTTGATATTTGGCAAAACTAATACAGTTATGTAAAGTTTAAAAATAAAATAAAATTTAAAAAAATAAAAATAAAAAAAATAAAAAGAACTTGCACTCTATCTTCTTTTATTTAAAGCCTTTAGGTCTTGTTAGTACTACATTTGAATGAACTATATGCACACTTCAGATCTCATGAAAAAGAATAAAATTATCTTCTTCTTATGGATAAATAAGAGAGACCACAATAGAAAACTGTTTGTGCCATGTCACCCTCTTGGAAAGAAACACCACAGATTAACTTTTCCAAAATAAAAATATTGTTAGAATTCCCCAACATTTAACTGATGTAGTGTTAACAATATCATATGACAAATTAACACACACAGTTATTCAGGCACACAATTTGCAGCCAGTTTATCCTTCACGTTATATCTGGACATTAGTGTCATCATTGTTTAGTTGCTCAACCATGTCCGACTCTTCGTGACCTTATGGACTGTGGCCCTCTAGGCTTCCTCTGTCTGTGGGATTTCCCAGGCAAGTATACTAGAATGGGTTGCCATTTCCTTTTCCAGGGGTCTTCCTGACCCAGGGATAGAACCCATGTCTCCTGCTTGGCAGGCAGATTCTTTACCACTAAGTCACCTGGGAAGCCCATGCATGAGTTACATAGCTTAAGGTTAACAATTGGAGTGGTAGACTTTATACATCTTTCTTGAAATTTTATTTTATCTTACTTCTTGATGCTGCAGCAGTTTCTTTGCTCCTGCTCTTACATTTTCCAGGCTAAAAAATTTGATTTCACATTCTCTGATACAGACTTCAAAGTTCTTGGTTGCTATTTTTTTCTGTGATAGAATGTCCTCCTGAGATTTTACTGCACATCATCTTGGCCCTACCATAGAGGATTCTCTTTGACAAATCTGAGAAGACTGGAATCTCTTGCTATTAACGCATGTATAACAATGAGTGCCCTGAATCTGCCTCAGAGAAATCTAGCCAGGGCCAGGCTTCACTCACTTTTAAAGCTTTAAGGCAGGAAAACTTCAAATTCAAGGTTGCTCCAAATTTAGTAAGAGCTATGTTAGTTTAAATTACACAAACAAAAATCTCTTTGTCTGGATATTCCTAATATTTGTTCTCGGAGTAAACCAGACAAGCTGAAAGTTCCATTTATGCCTGTTATTCAACTCTTCCATTTCTTTGGAGTTTCATCATTAGCCAGTGTTGAGGAATCTTGGAACAATTTCATAAGTCATAAAGTGGAGTCCTATTAAATGTACTGCTACATTTACAAAAAATAAGCTATTTACTTTCTTTTTGAATTGGTTTCTAGACTAACTGAGATCCATATATGAGACAAATGCTTTCTGGGACAAGGTAAGTTTTTAAAAATAACCTCACCATATGTGATCTGCCAGTGTTATAGAATCGAAAAGCATGCTTTCCATGTGAAAGTGTTATTCTGACTTTAACTTAACTTTCATATTCTCATTTTACTTTTGTTCTGATTTTTCACCTACTAATCTTGTTAAAATTACATAATTTTACTGTTTAATATATTTTGAATACAACTTTAATTTTGTTTTCATTTTTCAAATAGCAGGTTACACATCAGAAAGCAAATATAAAATAATGGATAAATCAATAAAAGGAAGAATGGAAATTCTATTATTAAAAGTGATAGATATTCTCACCTTTCAAACACCAAAATAAGTTAATTACTCTAGAGAAAAGACAATTGATCACCATAGATACTTGTTGGAAGTCTAGAGAAAGCATACTGTCACTGACAAATAGTACAGTGCTACCCACTCCAGGCATAAAGGAAAGGTATTCTTTCCAAGTCTGTGTATTATGAACATGATCAAGAATTTTTATTAAATGAAAAATAAATTCCAACTCTAAATTCCAGTGCTAACTTTATTATATCATTTTATCCTGAAAATCCCAACCAAACAACCACAACCATGCTTACATTCTTTATTACTCAAATATAACACTAGAGCAATTTTCCAAATCCAATTAAATATTTTATTATAGTGAAATCAACATCCATATTGGAAGACTGGACAAACATCTGCTTAATAAACTAACCATGTTATAACAGGCATTTACTATTGGTAGTTATATTTTATGAGATATAATTTGACATCTGAATCTGCATAACCCTCTAGTAGAGATATTTTGTCCTAAATTTTATCAAGGCAGTTGACTTATTTCCGGTGCCACCATGTATAAAAGAGGTTAAAAAACAAAGTCCAAAGACTTGTGTTCAAATTCAGATTCTACTAGATAGTACAGCTTAGTACTAGCTATTTAACCCCCTACATCAATCCCCTTATATATGAGCTAATAATAACTGTTTTTCAGTGGACTGTATGGTTTGAATAGTGTTGAAGTCATAGTAAGAGGTTTTTACTGCTATGAATTGTTTCCTTTAGTTGATTTAGTATTATCTTTTTAGGTAGGCAATGCTTTATTCTGGAAAGAATAGTTCTTAACATCACTAAGGAGAAATATAAATCCTTCTGCTATACACTTGCTGATGGAATTAGTAAGTTACTTAACCTTTATGAGACTCAGGTTCTTCATCTGTAAAATGGAGCTAGTCACCATCTTTACAGATCACTTGTTTTTTTTTTTACATAATTATTTGATTATTTTTAGCATAATCATTATATAATCACTTTTTACATAATCCTTTGATTATGGTGATGATTAAATAAGATCAAATGCATAAGGCATCTCAGCATAGCATACATGTCAGGTAAAGAACAATGTTTTTTCTCTTATTTTTGCTTTGAAGTTTATTCCCTCATTTCAGCACAAAATAGAAATATCTATTGCTTTAATCAATATTCACAATAACAAACAGTACTTTAGCCATTTGAAACTAATCTCAGAATTTCAATCTGCTTTGAAGATCATCACTATCTATATTACTTTCCTTTAAGACAATTACTTAAAAGCATTTGTCAGATTTTTTTATCAGAAAATTTATATCAAAGTGACTTCTCTGACTTTTTTATAAACTGACCATGTAACAATAACAACTTCATTTAAAAATCAAAAACCAGGGGACTTCTCTGGCAGCCCAGTGGTTAAGACTCTGTGCTTCCACCTCAGGTGGCACAGGTTCAACCCCTGTTTGGGGAATTTTCAAATGCCATGCAATGTGGACAAGAACAAACAAACAAAAAACATATTTTAAACTCAAATGTAATAAAGAAATTAAGAACTTAAATAATTTAGCAATTACCTGTTTCAAAATGCCTGCTGCCATTTCATGGCTACAGTCAAAGATGACATGGAATTCCTTGCCTCTTTTCATCTCTTTCAGTAAGGGTTTTGCATCCTTTGTATCAGCAGGTAGTTGACGGATCTTAAGTCGAAGATTGTATCTTGATGGAGCTTTGATGAGCTCCTGCAAGCGAATGAGACCTTTAATGAAAAAAAAAAAAAAAAAAAAGAACATTAGAGAAAAACCACAGTGGATCATAGAAATCACAAAACACACTACAGTGATGATTTTCTTGACCATGTACATTTCATGATGTGGCCACTGAAATTCCTGCTTCAGAATTCCTAATTGCCAGTTGTCTTTGTTAATGTGTCATGTGCTTAGTCATGTCTGACTCTTTGTGACCCTATGGACTCTGCAGACTCCTTTGTCCATGAGACTTCCCAGGCAAGAATACTGGAGTGGTTTGTCATTTCCTCCTCCAAAGGATCTTCCTGATCCAAGGATCAAACCTGCTTGTCCTGATGCTCCTGCATTGCAGATTCTTTACCCTTCTGAGCCATCAGGGAAGCCCCATATTTGTTAATATTACTTCTCAAAATCTTAGGGTATATCTTAAAGAATGAAAGACATACATGGCTATTAGTTAAATGTAAACAATTTAAATACATTAAAGACTATAGAATAAAATAGTCTCCCTTTGTACCCTAATTCTACTCCCAGTGGGTTGTCATGGTTGATGGCTTGAAATATTATCTTCCATATATTTCTTATGTATTTGCACAGATATACATAGAGGGCTTTATTTTACATTAATAGTTGTTTTGTGAGAATGTCTTACAGGTTATTATGTCAGTGACTACTATTCTAGTTTGTCTAATTAATTAAACACTGTTTTTTAGTAGATATAATTAATGCAGTTATTCTGTTATTAAAAACTTCGATGGCTTCTTTTTTATTTATTTTTTTACAAGTAGTGGTCTAGTAATTTGGTATATATGTATAACTTTGTTTAGAAACAGGAATAAAAAGTATCTAATTATGACTTCCCTGGTGGCTCAGACAGTAAAGCATCTGCATATAATGCAGAGGCCCAGGTTCCATCCCTGGGTCGGGAAGATCCCCTGGAGAAGGAAATGGCAACCCACTCCAGTACTCTTGCCTGGAAAATCCCATGGACGGAGGAGCATGGTAGGCTACAGTTCATGGGGTCACAAAGAGTCAGACATGCCTGAGAGACTTCACTTTCTATGACAAAAATATACTGTATATTAAAATAATGTAAGAGATCTAAAGAATAAAATCTAAATTTGGGAATTTTTTCATTCGGTTTTTAATTACATAATACATCCTCTTAGATATACAATGCTATATACATGTTAACATGTTTCAACATAGTTAATAAAATTAATATGACTAATTTTAAATATCTTCATCCTTAGGACATGAAAGATAAAAAATATATAAATTCAGAAATACACCGAATAACTTTTACTTTTAAAGTATTGTCCCATAAAATTTACTTTATTGTAAGTTAGTTTAGAATTTTGATATTTAAAATTCTGCAAATAATATTTGCATAAATTACACAATATAATTATCTTGCTTTACACCTTTAAGTATTTACTAACAATAGTGAAATAAATACTATATAATTAATTGACATCGAATGTACCCATTGAACATAATATAATTCAGTGTAGGGAATCATGTATGTAATGAGTACAGGTGTTAACACTGAATTGTACAAAGGTGAAAACAAATATTTGAGTTTATAACACGTGCTTAATTGTATTAGTGTTTAACATTGGACTTATAAAATTCTCTAAAATGTGTATAAAATGCTATGCATTTCTTTGCACATGAGGTTACTTCATAACTAAGTTATAATAAAAATTTAAAGCACAGTAATATTGTTTTGGGTTTCCCAGGTGGGATAGTGGTAAAGAATCCACTTGCCAATGTAAGAGATGCAAGAGACACAAGTTTGATCCCTGGGTCAGGAAGATCCTCTGGAATAGAAAATGGCAACCCACACCAGTATTCTTGCCTGGAAAATTCGATGGACAGAGGAGCCTGGTGGGCTACGGTTCATGGGGCCGAAAAGAATCAGACACAATTGAGTGACTGAGCACACACACACAGAGTAACATTGTTTAACAACTTTTTATAAATAGAGTAGACGTGCTCTAAGGCAGTGACTTCCAAACTTTGGAATGGATGACAGTAATCTGTGAAGCTGAGTACAATCTAAATAACCAAGTCAGAATCTTCAGGGGATACAACTCATGCATGAGGATTTTTAATAATCACTCCAGATGATTTTCTTGGTTATCAAAGAGTGTGGTCAATTTCCAAAGATAGATCCAATTTTTGGTGTCTTTTGAGAGCTACCCTTTGAATCACTTCGGCAGAGCAATTAAATATAATAATAAGTATTTTATATTAACTAGTAGCATAAGACAATAAAATAATTTAAAAATGATTTCCAACTAGGAAGAATGAGTTAGAAAACTGTAAATACAACTGAGTGTAGGAATAAGAGAGAAAGAAAAAAAATTCATTACTCATGCATCAAATAAATGTTTATTGGATTACTTCTAAAATATTCTTAGTTCTAAATTTCTATTATTCTCATTATTTATATAAACACAGACAGATCTAATACCAACCTTAGGTGAATAAATAAAAGAAAGCTACACTTCACTAACTTATCTCACAAGATTTTGAGTGAGTCAAATGTAAATTTGGGATATTTAGTCTATCAGAGTAGCAATACCCTGAGAGTTGAGTATGAATCTCAGTTCAAAAAAATCTATGATATATGAATCTTTATGTAAGATATTATATCTGAGATTTGTTTTGCTTTCCTCTTCTCTATTAGAGGGTAAAACCATATAATCTATATAAATATATAAATTAATATATAAAACACCAAAGGGGAACTGGCTTATATTAGACTTTCAATAAGTAGTGGGTTTTTATTACTGTTATCTGGGCTAAGAAGGAAAGAATATAGTTATTTTTTAAATGTGCTGGTTACTAATCTATTCTTGGAAGTTATTTTGACACTGATATAGACTGAAAACCTAACAACATCAAAATATCAATCGAAATGTTGAGATAAACTCATTATCAAAGAAAAAGCAGCTATACAATTAGAGATTAGCTCAACAGTTCTGAATTGAAAAAGCTCAACTGACTTGGAAGTAGAAATTTTCAGAAGTATTAAATCCACAAATAGCATCGGTAGGGCTCACCTTAAGTATAAAGCCAACTATTTTCAAGTGTCTTAAGAATTCATTTGGATAGTCCATTGAGCCACCAGGTACAATAAATGTTTACTTCTCTTCACACATATACATCCCTGCTGGCGTGAATGTAACAGATTTCAGTTTGCCAGCTTCCCTGAGGAATAATATTCAAGAGATAAATTTAAAAAAAAATAGCTGTTGCTAGTAGGACTTGCCATCTCCTTCTTGAATTCAAGGGAATTACTGTCTTCATTTATATATACAACATGTATTTACTGCATGTCTATTATGTGCAAGACATTGTTTCATGGATAAATATAATGATTAGATTAATAGTATTTATTCAGTCTTTAACCACATGACATACAGTTTGAGATACAGTTGAGATACAGAGATTTAACCACATGAGATACAGTTCTATAATGCTTTTCACAATCAGTTTTTGGAATAAAAATGGTTTAACATTTTAATCAAAGAGAAGAAATCCAGAGAGTTGTCTGAATACTGAAAGTAGAATTGTGATTTTTAAATTCTGGCTTTCCATCATCTCCTGCATAGGTGCGTAGAGATCTCTCTTGGCTTCTAAGATTTCATTATTCTGCCCGGTGCTATTGTTTCTCTTTTATCCATATCTCCATTCCAGATCCTCTGTCTTCCCTACTATTTGACATTTAGATACAAACCCCTCTGTGAATTCTATTATTCAGAACACCTTGAAAGAATAAGAGAGTTGACAAAATGGGAGATGTATTCAAGACATCTGAAGAGTGGCTTTTTACTCGGGAACTTAATATGAATTATTTGATGGCATCCCTCTAAGTTAATATACGTAGATGAGCTTTTTATTGAAAGGAAAAAGGGCTTAAACAATAGGAATGTCTTTTAATTAAAATACTGGCCATGTATTTTCCGCTGTGGATCCCTATTGATCTTCCTACCTCCACCAGCATTCCTATGCAACATATCAGTCTAAAACTGCCAATTTCAGAAAGGATTACCTTAATCAATCCATCATACATAAGTCAATACTATTTTGTTGTAAAACAAAAGAGTTCCCTATTTAGGAAAAAAATAAGCTCTTCAAAATAATTGGGATAGTTTATATGTGATATGACAGCACAGTAATGCTCAAAATTCTCCAAGCCAGGCTTCAACAGTACAGGAACTGAAAAGTTCCAGATGTTCAAGGTGGATTTAGAAAAGGCAGAGGAACCAGGGATCAAATCGCCAATGCCTGCTGAATCATCGAAAAAGCAAGAGAGTTCCAGAAAAGCATCTACTTCTACTTTATTGACTACACCAAAACCTTTGACTGTGTGGATCACAATAAACTGTGGAAAATTCTTAAGGAGAAGGGAATAGCAGACCACCTTACCTGCCTCCTGAGAAATCTGTACGCAGGTCAGGAAGCAACAGTTAGAACTGGACATGGAAAAAACAGACTGGTTCCAAATAGAAAAAGGAGTACGTCAAGGCTGTATATTGTCACCCTGCTTATTTAACTTCTATGCAGAGTACATCATGAGAAACGCTGGGCTGGATGAAGCACAAGTTGGAATCAAGATTGCTGGGAGAAATATCAATAACCTCAGATATGCAGATGATATCACCCTTACGGCAGAAAGCGAAGAAGAACTAAACAGCCTCTTGATGAAAGTGAAAGAAGAGAGTGGAAAAGCTGGCTTAAAACCCAGCATTCAGAAAACAAAGATCATCGCATCAGGTCCCATCACTTCATGGCAAATAGATGGGGAAACAATGGAAACAGTGAGAGACTTCATATTTCTGGGCTCCAAAATCACTGCAGATGGTGACTGCAGCCATGAAATTCAAAGACACTTACTCCTTGGAAGGAAAGCTATGACCAACGTAGACAGCATACTAAAAAGCAGAGATATTACTTTGCCAACAAAGGTCCATCTAATCAAAGCTATGGTTTTTCCAGTAGTCATGCATAGATGTGAGAGTTGGACCATAAAGAAAGCTGAGAACCAAAGAACTGATGCTTTTGAACAGTGGTATTGGAGAAGACTCTTGAGAATCCCTTGGACCGAAAGGAGATCCAACCAGTCCATCCTAAAGGAAATCACTCCTGAATATTCATTGCAAGAACTGATGCTGAAGCTGAAGCTCCAGTACTTTGGCCACCTGATGTGAAGAACTGACTCCTTAGAAAAGACCCTGATGCTGGGAAAAATTGAAGGCAAGAGGAGAAGGGGACGACAGAGGATGAGACAGTTAGATGGCATCACCAACTCAATCGACATAAGTTTGAGTAAGCTCTGGGAGTTGGTGATGGACCGAGAATCCTGGCATGCTGCAATCCATGGGGTCACAAAGAGTTGGACATGACTTGAGTGACTGAACTGAACTGAAATGTGGTCCTGGCTTCCCGTGTAGCTCAGTGGTAAAGAACCACCTGCCAAGCATGAGATGTGAGTTCAATCCCTGGGTTGGAAGTATCCCTGGCAACCCACTCCAGTATTCCTTCCTGGGAAATCCCATGGACAGAGGAGCCTGGTGGGCTACAGTCCATGGGGTCGCAAAGAGTCAGACAGGACTTATTGACAAAACAACAACAAATGTGATCCTGGCCTAGGGTGCTCTGTTCAGAAGAGAAATAAAAGGGCCCAGCTACTAGATAAAAATAAAAGGGCAAAATCTACTTTGTTTAAAATATGGTTAACACAAATAATTTCCAAACAACAGTTTTCATAAATGTAGTTTACTTTAACAAATTTGGCACCTGGTTCAGTTATTTTATGGGAGGGTAGAATTGCAACACTTTAAAACAGTCTTTTAATTAAAATATCCCCTTTTCCCTAATGTAATTAGTTGATGTAATGATAATAAAATAGAAACAATTTGCACAGATGGGTTCCTGAAAATCTTCTAACAAAGAAGAGCACCACATTGCAATTATCCCTTTATTTTGGTAGATGAGTAACATTCTATCCCCTCTAATTCCTTCACTGAGAGTACATTTTTTAAAGCTTTTTCTACTTTCAGTTATTTCACAGTACTTAAAATCAAGGTTTATCTTAAGCTTACAGGGGACAGAGGTTTGAGATGCTCTTTTCAGAAGTTGCCATCAATTTAATTCTTAAGGAGAATCCAGAAGGAGCATTTATGCACACTCCAGCTGGCACTTGCTTCTAATGAGATCAATCACATCCCTTCCCTGCAGGTCCAGCCTCCCTCAGCCCCAGGAAGGGAGTCCCAAGTTTCCGCCTGGACTGATGTATCCATTTCAGTAGCCACACAGATTAGAGCTTTGCCACCTGGCTTATTCATCACGCCTATTTATCATCTCAGTGAATGTGGTCTGTGTATAGGCCAGACTCCCCTCACCCAAAATGCAATGCATAAAAATAATTCATCTATGTTCAATCACCACCAATGTGTTTTTCAGTGGGGAAAAGACCATTTATGGAAAGGGCAAGTATAACATTTCAGGGAGTTATTGTTATTGAATGTTTTGTTGGTGCTACAGAGTGTTTAAAAAAAAAAAACTAAATAGAATATGTAAACCAGATGTGGACCTTGTAACGTATGTTAATGTTATAAGTATAAAAGAAGGAAGCCAATCATTGTAAGAAAATCATAAATGACTTTGACAGGAGAGGTAGACTGACACTGAAAAAAAACACTGTCTCCAAATTTTTGTCAGCCCTTCCCTCCTTGGGGGTGAGGTGAATTTGTTCAGCTCAGAGAAATTAGAAAATAAGGAAAAGTGTGGTCTAGAAAAAAAGGGGGGTCTTGAAAAGATGAGAGGAAACTTCAAGTGTGGTTTTCATCTTCTTAAAAAAGAGAGAGAGCACTATGGAAGCAAAATTAGAGCTCTGGTTTCCTGGAGGAAAAACCCTTAAATCCCAACACTAACTTTACAGGGGCTTCCTGGTAGCTCAGATAGTAAAGAATCTGTCTTCAATACAGGAGATCTGGATTCAATTCCTGGGTCAGGAATAAGAACAAGTTCAGTCCCTGGGTTGGGAACATCCCCTGGAAAAGGGAATGGCTACCCACTCCAGTACTCTTTCCTGAAGAATTCCATGGACACAGGAGCCTGGTGGGATCCATGGGGTTGCAAAGAGTCACACACGACTGAGGGACTAACACTTTCACTTCGCTTTCACGTTCAACCGTACAGACAGCTATTTACTTCTCTCTTTTTGAAATTTGCTATATTTTTAAAGAATGACAGAGCTGATGTACAAGCATCTTGCACAGCTCAATACCAGAAAAACAAACAACTCAATCAAAAAGTGGCAGATCTAAACAGACATTTCTCCAAAGGAGACATACAGATGGCTAATAAACATATGAAACTATGTTCAACATCATTCATTATTAGAGAAATGCAAATCAAAATGACAATGAGGTATCACCTCACACCAGTCAGAATGGCCAGCATCAAAAAATCTACGAAGAATAAATGCTGAAGAGGGTATGGAGAAAAAGGAATCCTCTTGCACTGTTGGTAGGAATGTAAATTGATACAGCCATTATGAAGAACAATATGGAGATTCCTTAAAAAACTAGGAATAAAACTACCATTTGAGCCCACAGTCCAACTACTGGGCATATACCCTGAGGAAAACATAATTGAAAAAGACACATGTACCCCAATGTTCATTGCAGCACTATTTACGACAGCCAGGACATGGAAGCAACCTAGATGCCCATCAACAATGACTAGATAAAGATGGTAGACATATACAATGGAATGTTACTCAGTCATAAAAAGGAATGCATTTGAGTCAGTTCCAATGAGTTGGATGAACCTAGAGCCTATTACACAGAGTTAAGTAAGTCAGAAAGACAAAAACAAGTATCATATATGAATGCATATGTATGAAATCTAGAAAGATAGAACTAATGAGCCTATTTTCAGGGCAGCAGTGAAGATGCAAACATAGAGAACAGACTTGTGGACACAGTTGGGGAAGGAGAAGGAGGGACAAATTGGGAGAGTAGCACTGAAAAGTATAGTTTCAATGTAAAATCAATAGGCAGTGGGAATTTGGTGTACGACTCAGGATGCTCAAACCCATGCTCAGTGAAAACCCAGAAGGGTAGGATGGAGTGGGAAAATGGAAGAGAGGTTTAAGAGGGAGGGAATGTGTGTAAACCTATGGCTGATTCATGTTGATGTATGGCAGAAACCAACACAATATTATAAAGAAACTATTCTCCAATTTAAAAATAAATAAAATTTTAAAATATTAATTAAAAAGTGACAGAGCCTTATAATTCAAGACTGAAAATATGTAAAAACATTTTTGCTTGATGTACTAGAAACCAGTTGGTAAATGAGTTTCAATTTACATTCAAGAGTCAATTGATTATCAGTGGCTACCTTGAGCAGTGTGTTGAGAAGGTGCATGAGACCACTTCTGTGATCAGGGACATGTATCAGGAAGGGATATGAACCTTAGTGGTGGGGTAGGCAGGCATGGTGGCATCATGCATCAGTCTTCCCTACATTACAATCACTTTATTTATTAGTGTCATCAAATCCTATCCATGATATTGTTTTATGGATGGCAAAAACTTTCTGTGCTTCAGAATGGAAAATAATACACGGCAGATCATACATTTTAGGCACCACAGTCTCTACTGAAGCCAGGCCCCTTATGGTTCAGCCCTGAACCAGGTATTCAAATGTGTAGAATCCAAATAGTAATTCTGATACTTACAGTCCCATAAACACATTTAAGAATTTTGTAAATACATTGCCAGAAGCAACTCATTAAAAATGTTATATTGTTTTTCTACTGAAACCTCCAAATCCTGAAAACTCACTTTGACACATAATACATATATAAGTGTGCACTTGTGTGTAAGCACACACAGATATACATGCATACACACACGAAGTTCAATTCAGTTCAGTCACTTAGTTGTGCCAACTCTTTATGACCCCATGGACTACAGCATGCCAGGCCTCCCTGCTCATCGCCAACTCCCAGAGTTCACACAAACTCATGTCCATTGAATTGGTAATGTCATCCAACCATCTCTTTCTGTCATCCCCTTCTTCTCCTGCCTTCAATCTTTCCCAGCATCAGGGTCTTTTCAAATGAGTCAGCTCATCGCATCAGGTGGCCAAAGTATTGGAGTTTCAGCTTCAACATCAGTCCTTCCAAAGAATATTCAGAACTGATCTCCTTTAGGATGGACTGTTTGGATCTCTCCCTGCAGTCCAAGGGACTCTCAAGAGTCTTCTCCAATACCATAGTTCGAAAGCATCAACTCATCAGTACTCAGCTTTCTTTATAGTCCAAGTCTCACATCCATACATGACTATTGGAAAAACCATAGCCTTGACTAGCAAAAACAAGACTGGGAGCTGACTGTGGCTCAGATCATGAACTCCTTATTGCCAAATTCAGACTGAAATTGAAGAAAGTGGAGAAAACCACTAGACCATTCAGGTATGACCTAAATTAAATCCCTTATGATTATACAGTGGAAGTGAGAAATAGATTTAAGGGACTAGATCTGATAGAACAGAGTGCCTGATGAACTATGGACAGAGGTTTGTGACATTGTAGAGGAGACAGGAATCAAGACCATCCTCAAGAAAAAGAAATGCAAAAAAGCAAAATGGCTGTCTGAGGAGGCCTTACAAATAGCTGTGAAAAGAAGAGAAGCAAAAAGCAATGGAGAAAAGGAAAGATATACCCATCTGAATGCAGAGTTCCAAAGAACAGCAAGGAGAGATAAGAAAGCCTTCCTCAGTGCTCAATGCAAAGAAATAGAGGAAAACAACAGAATGGGAAAGACTAGAGATCTCTTCAAGAAAATTAGCAATACCAAGGGAACATTTCATGCAAAGATGGGCTCAATAAAGGACAGAAATGGTAGGGACCTAATAGAAGCAGAAGATATTAAGAAAAGGCGGTGAGAATACACAGAAGAACTGCATAAAAAAGATCTTCACAACCCAGATAATCACAATGGTGTGATCACTCACCTAGAGCCAGACATCCTGGAATGTGAAGTCAAGTGGGCCTTAGGAAGCATCACTATGAACAAAGCTAGTGGAGGTGATGGAATTGCAGTTGAGCTATTTCAAATCCTGAAAGATGATGTAGTGAAAGTGCTGCACCCAATATGCCAGCAAATTGGGAAACTCAGCAGTGGCCACAGGACTGGAAAAGGTCAGTTTTCATTCCAGTCCAAAAGAAAGGCAATGCCAAAGAATGCTCAAACTACCGCAAAATTGCACTCATCTCACAAGTTAGTAAAGTAACGCTCAAAATTCTCCAAGCCAGGCTTTAGCAATATGTGAACTGTGAACTTCCAGATGTTCAAGCTGATTTTAGAAAAGGCAGAGGAACCAGAGATCAAATTGCCAACATCTGCTGGATCATCGAAAAAACAAGAGAGTTCCAGAAAAACATCTATTTCTGCTTTATTGACTATGCCAAAGCCTTTGACTGTGTGGATCACAATAAACTGTGGAAAATTCTGAAAGAGATGGGAATACCAGACCACCAGATGTGCCTCTTGAGAAACCAGTATGCAGGTCAGGAAGCAACAGTTAGAACTGGACATGGAACAACAGACTGGTTCCAAATAGGAAAGGAGTACATCAAGGCTGTATATTGTCACCCTGTTTATTTAACTTATATGCAGTGTACATCATGAGAAACGCTGGGCTGGAAGAAGCACAAGCTGGAATCAAGATTGCTGGGAGAAATATCAATAACCTCAGATATGCAGATGACACCACCCTTATGGCAGAAAGTGAAGAAGAACTAAAGAGCCTCTTGATGAAAGTGAAAGAGGAGAGTGAAAAAGTTGACTTAAAGCTCAACATTCAGAAAACTAAGATCATGGCATCTGGTCCCATCACTTCATGGGAAATAGATGAGGAAACAGTGGTAACAGTGTCTGACTTTATTTTTCTGGGCTCCAAAATCACTTCAGATCGTGATTGCAGCCATGAAATTAAAAGACGCTTACTCCTTGGAAGGAAAGTTATGACCAACCTAGATAGCATATTCAAAAGCAGAGACATTACTTTGTCAACAAAGGTCTGTCTAGTCAAGGCTATGGTTTTTCCAGTGGTCATGTATGGATGTGAGAGTTGGACTATGAAGAAAGCTGAGTGCCAAAGAATTGATGCTTTTGAACTGTGGTGTTGGAGAAGACTCTTGAGAGTCCCTTGGACTGCAAGGAGATCCAACTAGTCCATCCTAAAGGAGATCAGTCCTGGGTGTTCATTGAAAGGACTTATGTTGAAGCTGAAACTCCAATACTTTGGTTCCCTGATGCAAAGAGCTGACTCCTTTGAAAAGACCCTGATGCTGGGAAAGATTGAGGGCAGGAGGAGAAGGGGATGACAGAGGATAAGATGGTTGGATGGCATCACTGACTCAATGGATATGGGTTTTGATGGTCTCCAGGAGTTGGTGATGGACAGGGAGACCTGGCATGCTGCAGTTCATGGGATCAAAAAGAGTAGGATACAACTGAGCAACAGAACTGAACTCAACTGACTAGATGGACCTTTGTTGGCAAAGTAATGTCTCTGCTTTTTAATATACTGTCTAGGTTGGCCATAACTTTTCTTCCAAGGAATAAGTGTCTTTTAATTTCATGGCTACAGTTACCATCTGCAGTGGTTTTGGAGGGCCCAAAAATAAAGTCTGCCACTGTTTCCCCATCTATTTGCCATGAAAAGACCCTGATGCTGGGGAAGATTGAAGGTAGGAGGAGATGTGGACTACAGAGGATGAGATGGTTGAATGGCATCACCAACTCAATGGACATGAATTTGAGTAAACTGTGGGACGTGGTGATGGACAGGGAGGCCTGGCATGCTGCAGTCCATGGTGTTGCAAAGAGCCAGACATGACTGAGTGACTGAACTGAATTGTTTCCCTGGAAATCTAATTTATCTCTGTCCTGATGTATCCTCCAAGGAGTATCTGGCCATGATGTTTTTTTTCTTTATGTTCAGCTCCCATTTGTAAAGCCCATAACACAAAGGCTCATAAAACATTAATCTAGCAAAGCAGAGGCCCAGGAAGGCCTAAGTGGTAAATCACTAGCTAGAATACCCTGAATATCCTTTAGCAGATAGTCTTGAAGAAAGGTTGGAACCATTTCAAACACTTTTGAAACCCTTTCATAGGTTTAACATTTATTTATGTATTGGATTGCTCTGGATCTTTGGTTGCAGCCTGTGAACTCCTAGTTGCAGCATGTGGGATTCAGTTCCTCAATCAGGAATTGAATCCAGGCCCCCCTCATTGGTTGCATGAAGACTTAGCCACTGGACTACCAGGAAAGTCCCCCATAGGTCAGTCTTATATGTGACATCATGATGCCAAATTTCTGAACTGTATTGTGGCATGGAAGTCTGCATCAGGCAGACATGGGTTGAATCTTACATCATTAACTTTCTACTGAATGACTGTAGACAAAGATATTTAAATTTTTTAAACATGCATTTTTTCATCTGTGAAAATGAGATTATAGTAATTATAATCATATTAAAAAATCAAATGAGCTAATGAACAGAGATCACTTATCACTGTGCCTGTAGCATGGTAACACTTTTCACTGGTTTCTGGTAACCACTTTCTTGGAGTTCAGAGATTCCTGCTATGTGTGTGCCTCAACAGGCCATCTTTGCACTCTAAACTGTGCCTGTTTCTTGTGAGTAGTGTCTATCAAAATCTCTTCATTTCAAGCATGTAAGGGAAGTTTGCTTCCTGCTAGGAACCTAATTAATACTCCATCTATATGCTGATGACTTCTAAATTTATATCTCTTACCATTTCCTTGAATTCTAGACTCCTAAATTCACTTTCCTATTTGACAACTGCATAATAAAAATATTAACAATACCCACAGAGAGGTCTGGCCTTTGCAATTAGCTCCTGGGTGGTAATCTCTAAGCCCCAAGAAGAGTATCTTTGTTTATCCAGAGGACTTGAGCCACACAGGATATATAACAATGTAATTAATTTATCTTCAGGCCTTTGGGTCATGAGGTATCAGCAAACCCCTAGAAAGGCTGGAAACCAACAGGTCAGTCAAGCAGGTTATTGGCTATGTATACATGACCAAACCCCAATAAAAACTCTGGACATCAAGTGTGAGCTTTCTTGGTTGGCATTACTCTATGCCTATTATCACTCATTGTTTCCTGGAAAAGTTAAGACTCCCTACAAAACTGTTGTTGGGAGGAGACAACTGGAACCTGAAGGTAGACCTTTCGTGGACTCTGCCCCATTTGCCTCTTCTCTTAGCTGATGATATTCTGTATCCTTGTCATAAACTGTAATGGTGAGTATAACAGCTTTTGGTCATTCTGTGAGTTCCAGTGAATTATCAAACCTGAGGGTAATCTTGGGGACTCCTAAAATGGCACTTGGTATCAGAAGTGAAGATGATCTTGTAGACCCTCAAACTTTGAAACTGATATTAAAGGTAAGGGTGTTCTTGGAGACTCCTGAAGGAAGCAAAATCTCTACTTTTATGTATACTGCTGCTACTGCTGCTAAGTCACTTCAGTCGTGTCCGACTCTGTGCGACCCCAGAGACAGCAGCCCACCAGGCTCCCCCGTCCCTGGGATTCTCCAGGCAAGAACACTGGAGTGGGTTGCCATTTCCTTCTCCAATGCATGAAAGTGAAAAGTGAAAGTGAAGTCACTCTGTCGTGTCCTACTCTTAGCGACCTCATGGACTGCAGCCTACCAGGCTCCTCCGTCCATGGGATTCTCCAGGCAAGAGTACTGGAGTGGGTTGCCATTTTCCTTCTCCAAACTTGATGTATAGTAAATACTAAAAAACATTCCAAACTTGGTTCTTCATCTCTTCCATCTCTAAAACTGTTCGTCCTCCAATTGTCTCCACCTATGATGATGGCAACTCTTTATCATTCCATTTACATAGGACAAAACCCTTGATGTCATCCTAATCCTTTCTTTCTAGCACACCTCACATTCAATTTATTAGATATCTTATCAAGTTGACCATATAATATATATAAAAAGCTGTTAACTCTTACTATTTCTATATTATTATATATATATTTATTATATATATATTATTATTATATATAATATAATATATATATAATTATATATATATTACTATAGACTGAATTGAGCTATTGTCTATCAAATGGATTATTATAAAATAAATGGCAGTTCCCTTACATATTTATATATCTAGGTTTAGCCAGTAGCGATTCATACCCTATGATATGTATTTAATAAATCTTGTGGCTGACTTATGAATTTTATTTAGTATAGAACAATTTTAGTTAGCACAGCTGTGGATACTATGAGGGTAGGTAAGAGGAAATACTCTCAGAGGCCACTGAAATTTGAAGTCCTAAGGCTTGACTCAATACATAAAAGATTCCAAAGCATGAGGCAAATGATATCAGTGGCTTGTGATCCTCCAGGCAAGTAAAAGGAAATATTATACCTCTACACAACCAGTTCATCTAGAGAAAATTGTTTCAATAAGAGTAGAGAAAGCACAATGTAATCCTACTTGAGTCTCAGAGCTATACACAGAAGTCTCAAATTCAAAATGGGGGACACAATTATCAAGGGATAATGGGGACAAAGTGGACAGAGAATGCCAGAACCCTTACCATGTGCTTGAGGCTGGATCTAAGTTGTAAGACAAGCTCCACCACACCCACAGGGCTTCTACCTGGTAACAGCCTATCTTAGAAAATGGACTGAACTGAAGTGTTATATGTAGGGTATCACTGCTCCCTGGAAGGTAGGGGCTACAGCCTATTACTTTTTTAGCTGATGCCAGAATATGTTTTTCCTATTTCTTCTTTTGCTGCTATGAGAAAAAGCAATTATGTCATTATTAAAAGGCAAACAGTGCTTTTGACCACATCAAAGCTAAAAACCTTTGGTCTCTAAAGCCTTTTGGTATAAGTTCAATATGTGCAAAGGTCAATTTTCTATTTAGAATGTTCCAGTTTGTGAAAGCCAATAGAATTAATGTTGCATTTTCATTCTTTCTTACTGCTATTAAAATTTGCTTGCACAAATTCATGAGAAAATAAGCACCTTAGAGGCTGATTTCCAGCAACGGTAACTTAAGTGCTGTGCTCACTAGCGGGTACAAGAGTCGTGATAAGTGGCTTTGTCCTAGGCTCACCGAACTCTAGATCTATCCTATCATTTAATTTTTCTTTGTCCTCTTCATATGCCTGCTGCATGTGGGTCTCTGCCTGGTGTAACGAGATAGGGCAGGTAAAAAGCTGGACAGTTTAATGAGAAGGCCGTTGTATTTGTCAGGAGTCTTTTGGTAATATATGCAGATCTAATTCACACTATACTGAGCAAAAATGAGACTTAACTGCCTCTATAACTGAAAATAAACTCTGGGCCTGGTTGGAGACAGGAATTCTTTCTTCATTGCTCAGTTTTCTCTTCCTCTGTGTTACTTTTGTTACCACTTGATGTTTTCCCAGTTGATGACACAAATGACCAACAGAATATCACACTCAAGAAAGAGATCAGCCTCAAAAGTTCTATCCAAATCCTATGAAGGACTCTGTCTGGCCTGCGTTGGGGTTATTTGGAGGGAGTAGGAGGGACAGAGGAAGGATGCGCTATTGGGTTATGGGGAAAGAAAGCCAACCTCGTCTGAACCAGAGGCTAGGAAGATGTCCTCAAAGGGATTCTGACTGAACAACACAAATGAAGGCAACCCAGAAATGTCACAGCAGTGTTTTAGAAATTCTTTAAAAATGATGACTGCACTTTGGTTTGTGACCAGTTTGGTGTTATTTTGATTCAGTGGTTATTTACAATTAAAAGTCACTTTATAATTTTTTAATCAGACTGGGGCCCTTTTAATCTAAGGGGGGTAGTGGTGAGTGCATAGTAATTAGTCCAGGATAATAAGCATTACCCAGGATGTCCTGGGCAAACCAGGAGTTCTGAGCAGTCCTCCTCTTACTTCACAGCATCATTCATTCATCCTTCATCATGGATATTTGACTGCCTGCTGTCCTGACAATGTTACTGAGCCACCCCTAGAGAGACTGGCTCACCTCATTGTTCATTTCTGATGGCCACATTGCAGGTTCCTTTGTCTCAAGATGATCCTGCTTAGATGTGCACCATCCTTCTGTCTCTCTACCTGTTCTCTCAGCTTGTGATATCTCAACTTCAGCTCTCTAGACAGTGGCTGATTAGGTAGCCTGCTGTTTCTTCTAATTCCTACTTGTGTCCAGGTCAGTGAGGTTATAAAGCAGCAAATGGTCCTTCATAGTTCTTATTTTGGCTCTGTCCCAGGATGCTGCTGTTACTGATTTTATCCTGCCACTTTAAAGTTTTTATCCTGCCACATGACTTAAAGTTAACATGATGAAACAGCTTAAGAAACTTTATAAGGTGGGCCCACGACTAACAATAATTACCTGAACTACTGTGTGCTGCTGGGAATGCCAAGTAGAATGTGACTCTGGAGAAGCTCAGGTTTTATCTTTTTGCCCCAGAAAAGAATACCACTAACCACCAATGTCTCCAGCAACTGTGTTCACTGAACTTATATTTTATCTTATGAAAGACTGAAACATGAGAATATATCAGAAACATGGCAGCACGTTTTTGGGTTTTGAATTGGCAGAAGTGAAATACCAAACCATATACAGTAGATATTTGCCATCTCAGAGATTATATGATAGTGTCTATCATTTATAGGATGATAGACATGCAAATCATTTTTCTACAATGAAATTTATATAATAATATGACTCTAAAGTATAATGGAAGTGGTGGGGATAGCCATTTGTCAGGTGCAAAATGATGGATTACTTGTAGGAAGAGGAAACTGCAGGTAGAAAACTTATGAGAGTATGGAAAGTGTTATGAGAGTACGGGCAGTTCAAAAATCATGAGTTATTTGGTGGCTGCTACTAGAAAACTGAATATGAGCTGTAACATAGTGGGAGGTAAAGCTGGACCAGTAATAGACAAAAACCAGTTATGAAGGGCACCTTTTAAGAATGTACTTTCTAAGTAAAGAAACTTCACTGTTTCGAGTAGTAAAACAACAATCAGGCTGGCTTAAGCAGAAATGGAGATTTTTTAGAAAAATTTAGGTAGTTTCATGAAACCCCCAGGTGAGAAATCAGTCATTCCTCAGAATCAGAAACAAGTAGAAGCAGGGTTAGTAAGATATCATCTCTCACTTCTGTTATTTTTTGTGTGGGTCTGCTTCATTCTGATCTTTCCAATGAGACCAGCTTTCTCTTCTTCACAGTTCACACAAGAGACATGGCCATGCTTCAGATTTACTCCTGAGTTTACTTGTTATACATACAGCAGCTGGCAGAGACCAGCTAATCTCTCTTGGTTCCAATTCAAAATTCCTGGAGAGAGGATCTAATTGGCCCAGCTGTGTTAGCCCTTGGTCTAATGAACTGTAGCCAGGGGCACTGACTTACCATAAAGATTGAATATTAGCCTTGACTCCACCTCTGAGGATGAGGAAGCTGGGGGAATCACTATGGAAACACTGAGTAAAGTAAGGCAAATTATATAGATAAAATTTGAGGTTAAAACATCACTTTGTCTACGCAAGGATGCAATTGTGTGTGATATACTAGGGGACACTGAAATAGTGAAAGATATTAGTGGAAAGGAAGTTGTTTTGTGTTTTGGCCTCTATTAGCATAAATGAGAGAATAGCAGGAGACATTTTCTCTGCACACTTCCCTTTTCCTTGATTTTGGTAACATCTTGCCATATATCTGTAAGCATTCTCTATTATCCACTTCTCTGGAGATAGAATTTCTTATAAAGAAGAATTGTCACTGAATTAAACCACATCCTTAACTGAGGCAATATATGTTGAAGTTTTGAAATTGACTTTAGCTCAAAAGACCTTTAGGTTGCTCTGAAACAAATGCCACGTTGCTAGCATAATGCACTCACATTAATCAAGATCATGAGAGTGAAATATAATCCAATCTATTAATTTATAATGAGAAATGTATTTGTCACAGGCATGGCAAAACTTGAATTGCATAACCCAAGCATTCTCAAATTACATGAAAAACCATACAGCAATCTGAAGTTTACTTAATATCACTTTGGGATCAGAACAAAGGTAATTGGTCCAATGAATGTAATAATCATAGATAGCACAATTACAGGCTTGTGTTTTATCTGTAAGAACTCTGAAGAGGTACTGTTGTCAGTCCCAATTTGCAGATGAGATGAAAGCACTGATATGTGGGTTATTATGTTCAAATTCCATGTCTAGTAAGTCAGAAAACCAAATTCCAACCCTGGAATCTTTCTCCAAAGTCAGTACTCAAACTTTGCATCCAGAGTGCAAGATGTCTCATCTTCTTGGTAGTAAATCAACTAAAAATCTATTTTCCATTAACATTTTTTAGGTGTGTCATCTGCCTTTTCCTGTTTTTGTCTAAAGAATGCAAATGTCTAACTTATCTTCTCTCTGATGGCCATATTCTTTCTTCAGATGTATCAGGTACCTTCAGACAGGATATAATCAAATCTTGCTAACTAGGAGCCATTCTGACTTCTAAGGTGGCTTTGCAAATTTTCATTCTCATTCATTATGTTTTGATTTCATAGTTTTAATTATTAAAGAGTGACTTAATTTCCAGGTATTTCCAAAGTACTTTACTTCCAATTTCAATGTGATAATGGTACCAAAGAATCCATCAAATTGTTCTGCAGGTTGAATTTTATTTGCCCATAATGAGTTTGATGAGTAAAACTATTCTATTTGCCATTTATTTGTTATACAAACATAAAATCTGCCTTTGTACTTAAGTATAAGTCTATTTTAAAATTTCTATACCAAAATATTTTTAGAATTTAAACTTTATATTTTTTTTCAGTTATTATCTTAAATGTATATTTTTGCCTCTGATTATCATTTGTCACTTCTATTATTTTTCAAATCCTTCCCACTTTCCCATAAATCATCTAAGAACTTTTTGGTCTTAATAAGATGAAGGAGAACTTCATCTTAATAAGATGGGAGACTCTTCTATTTCTTTCTCAAATCACAAGCATATGCATGACACAG
The DNA here is from genome assembly GCF_019923935.1 of Bubalus bubalis. Taxonomy (NCBI): domain Eukaryota; kingdom Metazoa; phylum Chordata; class Mammalia; order Artiodactyla; family Bovidae; genus Bubalus; species Bubalus bubalis. The sequence continues at coordinate 55,976,766 of NC_059166.1, read as the reverse complement.
TCTCTTTCATATCTGTTAGTAAGCAGTAGTCCTAGATTGTCATTCCATGTGGAACTCCTAAATACAGAGTCTAGTTAGTACCCCCCCACACACCAAAAACACACACACTTGGATATTTATACAGTGTTCTTTGTCCATATTCTTTATCAGTACAATGTTATCTTGACATCACTACTGGTTGCTCCTTTATTTGTGTCTCTATGGCACATTGGGATTCATCCTAAACATAAAAAAGAAAATAAAAAATAAACTATACATTCTATATTTTCATTCTTTCACAACTCAAAGGAGTTTTGATCATGATATTTGATAATGTTTATTATCACTTACTATTCACAAAATTAATGTTTTACTAATTCTTCACAAAAATTCTGAGAGGTACTTTTATCCTCTTACACATGAAAAAGAGGCACAGGGATTTGAGCCAGTTGAAAATGGCTTAACTAATAAATTGTCCCAAAAGGTCCAATTTAATATTAGGTGACCCTAGTGGAGTACAGAGCTGGAATCTGTACTCAGTACAGCTATATTTTTCTCATGAGCAACTGTTCTTAAGAATAGTTGGTAAAATGAGCTCAATTAGGTTGGGCTGTTCTGTTTCTTTTTGCCAAACCTTTCAAAATATATAGATAATGATTTGCCTTAAGAAGTATATTTAGCCATTTACATGCAAGATGGAATAAGTTTCTACCAAAAATTCCTACTCTACCAGAAATTCATGTATCAGACTTCCTGGGAAGAACACAGACTCTGCAGTTTATGTACTCAAATCTAAAATGCTCTTAGCATATGAAATATGAAAATGTGTTTGGACCTTTTGGGACAATTGAAGGAAACCTATGAACTTGAGATGTGACAGAAGAAATGGACATTGAGTAAGCACCTTGAAGTCAGAGGCAACCTGAAAACTGTTAACTTTTTATAAGAAGTAGGAGTGAAAATCACTGATTTGTCATACAATGTTCTTTAGGCACAGTTTTCATACTAACCAAAGATCAAAGTTAGTGACATGCCTGCATGCTAAGTCACTTCAGTCATGTCCAACTTTTTGCAACCCTATGAACTGTAGCCTGCCAGGCTCCCCTATCCATGGGAATTCTCCAGGCAAAAATACTGGAGTGGGTTGCCATGCCCTCCTCCAGGGCATCTTCCTGACCCAGGGACTGAATGCACATCATTTATATCCCATGCAGTGGAAGGTGGGTTCATTACCACTAGGGTCACCTAATATTAAATAATTAGAGCTGAGCCAAGCAATGATGACAGGAGTCTGGCAGAAGGAATTCGCTATGTAACCTGGATGTGGTATCCTTCCACAGGTAGGCTCTGCTTTCACTCTATAAATCTGTTACAATTTTGAGGCAACTCTCAGCACATTTTTGTAGTTTCAAAAGAAAACCTGCAAGTGCAGATTCTACCGAAAAGTTATCAGGAAAGACAGTAGAGAGGTTTGCATCACAAGACAGGCCACACTCCCCAAATCCCCATGTCTCTCTTCTTGGTTATGTAACACGGAGTCTCTTCCTCAGTACTTTTGGCTCTTACATTCATTCACTGCCTATTTCTCTCCTTCATCACCAGGACAGACATAAACTCTATCCTAAGGCTCTCAATCATAAGAACCAGCTGACGTAGTAGAGTTTCATGAAGAGTGCCTTTTCCTCCCAAACACTCACTGTATGGAACTTGGAGGGAGACTACTGTCAGGCAAGGAGTCTCCCCCATTCTGCTGTATTGTAACTGATCAAAATCTTTTTCATGCCAGCCATTTAAAGAATTGGCTTTCTCAGACTTCAATTCATGATTCCTGGCAGAGCTGTGGGGAAAAAAACCCTAGATCAAGCCCTGAGCATTTGGAGTGGGAGCACTGACTCCAACACCCTAAACTACCAGAGAACTAACCCTAGGGGTATCAAACAGTGAGAACTCACACAAAGAAAACCACTGGAATACAAGAGCTGGTATCACCCAACCATAGTCCCTGCTCAGGACATCATCAGTCCTCATCTAAACCACAAACAAAACAAAAATAAAAATCCAATCATCAGCAGATAGGATTACCACTTCACTCAGCCTTGCCCATCAGAGGAAAAACAAACAAACAAAATCTCATCACAAATCTCACCCTGAAAGAATCTTACACAAACCACTGGACCAACCTAAGGAGGCAGAAACAAAAAGGAAGTAAGAATTCAACCTTGAAGTCTTGGAAAAGAAAACTTCAAACACAAAAAGTTTTTTAAAAAAATGAAAAAGCGGAGAAATACTACACAAATGAAGGAACAAAGTAGAAACACAGAAGTCCAAATAAATGTAGAGGAAATAGGAAAACTACCTGAAAAAGAATTCAGAATAATGATAGCAAATATGACCAAAAACCTTGAAAGCAAAATGGAGACAATGCAAGAATCAATTAACAAAGGCCTAGAAGAATTAAAGAGTAAAAATGCAGAGACAAACAAAATTACTGAAGTTAAAAATACTCTAGGAGGAATCAATAGCAGAATATCTGAAGCAGAAAAACAAATCAGTGAGCTGGAAAACAAAATGGTAGAAATAACCTTTGAAGAGCAGAATAAAGTGAAAAGAATGAAAAGAACTGAGGATAGGCTCAGAGACATCTGGGACCATATCAAACGCAACAACATTTGAATTATAGGGGTCCCAGAAGAAGAAGAGAAAAAGTAAGGTATGAGAAAATTTTTGAAGAGATTATAGTTGAAAATTTCCCCAATGTGGAAAAGGAAATAGTCAATCAAGTCCAACATGCACAAGCAGTCCCACACACGATAAACCCAAGGAGAAACACACCAAGTCACATACTAATCAAACTAACAAAGACTAAACACAAAGAAAGAATATTTAAAGCATCAAGGGAGAAACAATGAGTAACATACAAGAGAAACTCCATACACTTAACAGCTGATATTTCAGTAGTAACTATGCAGGCCAGATGGGAATGGCACAATATATTTAAAGTACTGAAAGGGAAAAATCTACAACCAAGATTACTGTACCCCTCAAGGATCTCATTAAAAATTGATGGAGAAATAAAAAGCTTTTCAGACAAGCAAAAGTTAAGAGAATTCAATACCACCAAACATTCCTTACAACAAACGTTAGAGGGAATTATATAGTCAAGGAATACAACAGAAAAAAAGATCAACAAAATCAACCCCAAACAATTAAGAAAATGGCAATAAAAACATATATATCAATAATTACTTTAAACGTATTAAATGCTCCAACCAAAGGACACAGACTGGTTGAATGGGTACAAAAACAAGACCCATATATATGCTGTCTACAAGAAACCCACTTCAGACCTAAAGACACATATAGACTGAAAGTGAGAGGATGGAAAAATACATTCCACACAAATGGGAAGCAAAAGAAAGCTGGAGTAGCAATCCTCAAATCAGACAAAATAGATCTTAAAATAAAGAAGTTTACGAGAGCTAAGGAAGGACACTACATAATGATCAAGGGATCAATCCAAGAGGAAGACATAACAATTGTAAAATCTATTCATCCAACATAGGAGCACCTCAATGCATAAGACAAACACTAACAGACATAAATGGAGAAATTGACAGTAACACAATAATAGTAGGAAACTTTAACACCCACTCACACCAATGGACAAATCATCAAAACAGAAAATTAATAAGGAAACACAAGTCTTAAATGACACATTAGGTGAGATGGATTTCATTGATATCTTCAGGACATTCCACCCAAATGCAGAAGAATATACCTTTTCTCAAGTCTACATGGAACATTCTTCAGGACAGACCACATCTTGGATCACAAATCAAACCTCAGTAAATTTAAGAAAATTGAAATAATATCAAGTATCTTCTCCAACCACAACAGTATGAGACTAGATATCAACTACAAGAAAAAATGGTAAGAAACACATGGAGATTAAACAACATGTTTCAACAAGTTACTGAAGAAATCAAAAGGGAAATCAAAAAATTTCTAGAAACAAATGAAAAGGAAAACACGACAACTCAAAACCTATGGGATGCAGCCAAAGCAGTTCTAAGAGTGAAGTTTATACCAATATGATCCTATCTCAAAAAACAAGAAAAACATTGAATAGACAACAATTTTACACATAAAGCAACTGGAAAAAGAAGAGGAAGAAGAAAAAAAAAACAAAACAAATTAGTAGAAGGTAAGAAATCATGTGCTTACTCCTTGGAAGGAAAGTTATGACCAATCTAGAAAGCATATTCAAAAGCAGAGATGTTACCTTGCCAACAAAGGTCCATCTAGTCAAGGCTATGGTTTTTCCAGTGGTTATGACTGTGAAGAAGGCTGAGCATCAAAGAATCGATGCTTTTAAACTGTGGTGTTGGAGAAGACTCTTGAGAGTCCCTTGGACTGCAAGGAGATCCAACCAGTCCATCCTAAAGGAGATCAGTCCTGGGTGTTCATTGGAAGGACTGATGCTGAAGCTGAAACTCCAGTCCTTTGGTCACCTTATGCGAAGACTTGACTCACTGGAAAAGACCCCAGTGCTGGGAGGGATTGGGGTCAGGAGGAGAAGGGGATGACAGAGGATGAGATGGCTGGATAGCATCACCAACTCAATGGATATGAGTCTGAGTGAACTCCGAGAGTTGATGATGGACAGGGAGGCCTGGCGTGCTGTGATTCATGGGGTCGCAAAGAGTCGGACACAACTGAGTGACTGAACTGAACTGAACTAAAGAAATCATAAAGATCCAAGCAGAAATAAAGGAATGAAACAATAGTAAAGATTAATAAAACTAAAAACTGGTTATTTGAGGAGACAGATAAAATTAACAGGCCTTTAGCCTTGACTGACTTGTTAAGAAAAAAACAGAGAAGAATCAAATCACAAAATTGGAGATGAAAAAGGGGAGGGTCCAACAGACAATGAAGAAATACAAAGGATTATGAGACTATTATGAACAATTATATAGCAATAAAATTGATAACCTGGAAGAAATGGACAGTTTCTTCAAAAAGTTCAATCTTCCAAGGCTGAACCAGGAAGAAATGGAAATTATGAGCAACCCAGTTACAAGCACTGAAATTGAAGCTGTGATCAAACATCTCCCCCAAAACAAAAGCCCAGGACCAGATGCCTTTAGAGAATTCTATCAAACATTTAGAGAAGAGCTAATACCTATCCTTCTAAAACTCTTTCAAAAAAATTGCAGAGGAAAGAACACTTCCAATTCATTCTATGAGGCCACCATTACCCTGATACCAAAACCAGGCAAAGACAACACAAAAGAGAAAACTACAGGCCAACATCACTGATGAACACAGATGCAAAAATCCTCAACAAAATTTTAGCAAACAGAGTTCAGCAACACATCAAAAAGCTCATACACCATGATCAAGTTGAGCTTATTCCAGAGATGCAAAGATTCTCTGATATACACAAATCAATCAATGTGATATACCATATTAATAAATTGAAAGATAAAACCCATATGATAATCTCAATAGATGCAGAAAAAGCTTTTGACAAAATTCATCACCCATTTATGATTAAAATTCTTCAAAAAAAAAGGGGCATAGTAGGTTCCTTATTCCACATAGTAAAGGCCATATATAATAAGCCTATAGCAAACATTATTTTCAGTGGTGAAATCTGAAAGTATTCCCCCTAAGATTAGGAACAAGACAAGGATGTCCACTTTTGCCACAATTATTCAACATAGTTCTTGAAGTCCTAGCTACATCAATCAGAGAAGAAAAAGAAATCAAAGGAATCCAGGTCGGAAAAGAAGATGTACAGCTCTCACTGTTTGTAGATGACATGATACTGTACAAAGAAAACCCTAAAGATGGTATGACTAAATTACTAGAACTAATCAGTGAATTTAGCAAGGTTGTGGAATATAAAATCAATACACAGAAATCACTTGCATTTCTATTTACTAACAATGAAAAATCAGAAAGAGTAATTAAGGAATCAATCCCATTCACCATTGCAACAAAAAGAATTAAATATCTAGGAATAAAATTACCTAAGGAGACAAAAGAACTATACACAGAAAATGATAAGACACTGGAAAAAGAAATCAAAGATGACATAAACAGATAGAGAGATATTCCATGTTCCCAGGTAGGAAGAATCAATATTGTGAAAATGACTATGTTACTAAATGCAATCTACAGATTCAATGTGATCCCTATCAAATTACCAATGGCATTTTTCACCAAACTTGAACAAGAAATTTCAAAGTTCATATGGAAACACAAAGATCCCAAATAGCCAAACCAGTCTTGATAAAGAAGAATGGAGCTGGAGGAATCAAGCTTCCTGACGTCAGATTATACTACAAAGCTACA